>NC_080093.1:83425442-83725442 GCF_950005125.1 Chionomys nivalis
TGTCCCAAGAGTCCACCTGAGGCTAAAGTGAAGAGTTTTAGATTAATTCCATTAGCAGAGGAAATCTCAAAACCTAGTATCGACTCTGTCCTGTGGTTATTAGTGTTCACGCTTATGAAGATCTACAATGAAAAGGAGTAAACTGAGCAAGGAAAAATACAAAACGCACAGATTGAGAAGGAAAGGGGCACCAGGAAGTGGAGTGGAGCTACTCCTGTCTTCAAGGAGAGAAACAGATAAAGAGATGGAATAAAGGGAGAGGTGATATCTAGGATTGGTGGTACACCCCTTTAATCCCAAGCACTCAGGAGACAAAGGCAAACATATCTCTAAATTCAAGGCCAGCCTGCTCTACAGAACAAGTTCCAGGACAGCCAAGCTTAGCAAATCACCTAAAACAGAAGTCTGGTGAATAAAATTGAATGAGGGGACCATGCTCCAGCTCCAGCAAGTGGCAAAACTGTCAGCTTTGGCCATGTGGTTCTGGCTTTAGAGTCAAAGACAGAAGAAGGGAATTATGGAATCTCCCTCTGTGACTGTTGAGGCCAGGTGTGTGTCAAGGGTGTCACTGCATGGAGGCCTAGAGAGGTCATTGCATGAAGCTATGTAGGTGAAGCCTGGGTTGCCTTGGAGACCCCAAGATATTGGAGGTGCTAGAGTCGTGGGATACCTGCTGAGGAAAACTATTAACAGGGAGTGGAACCAGCCTAAGAGAAAGAAGTGTGTTCCAGTCAACAAAGTAGAAAGGGGTTGGAGATCTGAAGAGCACTTTGACATCAGACATGGAGATGCAGAGTTTGGAGTTTGCCCAGATGGTTTTTGGTCCTGTTTTGGTCCAGTATTTCCTCACTATGCTCTCTTTCCTCCATTTTGGAATGGTAATGTATACCCTATGCTGTCATATCTGTATGTGATCTGTTTTTTTTAATTTTGATTTTATAGGAGATTACAGTTAAGAAATAGCATGAGTCTCAGAAGAGGATTTGAACTTGGACTTTTAAACATTGCTGAGACTGTGATAGATTATGGGAACTTTTGAAGTTGGACTAAAGGCATATCACAATATGTTATGGCTACAAGCCTAAGGGCTAGGGACTGGAATGTGATGGTTTGAATAGGAATGGCTCCCATAGACTCATGTGTCTGAATGTTTGGCCCATAGTGAATGGCACTATTAGGAGGTATGCCTTGTTGGAATAGGTCTGACCCTGTTGGAAGTTTGTCACTGTGATGACAGGCTTTGAGGTCTCATATTCTCAAGCTACACTCAGTGTGGTATACAGCCTCCTTCTGCCGCTTGTGGATCAAGATGTAGGCCTCTCAGTTCCTTCTCCAGTCCCATGTCTGCCTGCATGCTGTCATGCTTCTCACCATGATGATAATGGACTAAACCTCTGAAGCTGTAAGCCAGCCCCAGTTAAATGTCTTCCTGTATAAGAGCTGCTGTGGTCACGGTGTCTCTTCACAGCAATAGAAACCCTAAAACACTCTCCTATCCCATTTCCAATCTAGTCTACATGATGTCCACCTAAGACCCTGGATTGCTTGAGTGAATGTCCTTGGAGCTCCCTATTTGGCCCACAAAGGTTTTTAGCCCCACTTATTCCCCACAAAGATGGTTGCATTGTTAGAATGATTAAGCCTTGGCCAAAAGTATAGTCAAAGGCAACTCTTTGCAGGACACTTAAATGGAGGTTGATCACATGAGCCAGCATGCCTATCAATCAGAGTTGAAGTCTTCTTTGTCAGTGCAGGCTGCTAAGACAAGGGACCCTAAACTGAGTGGCTTATAAACAATATAAATCTACATGCCACAGTCCTAAAGCTGGGAAATCTAACACAATTTGATGTTCAATGAGCGCCTACTTCCTGATTCACAGACAGTGTCTTCTTGCTGTGTCCTCCCATGATGCAAGGGACCAGACAGCTCTCTTGGTCTCTTTTAAGGCATCCATCCCATTCCTAAGGGCCCCTATTCATTTCTCAAAGGCCCAACTCCACAGATCATATCCCTGGAGACACGATTTCAAACTTGAAGCCTGGGGGGCACACAGCACTCCATCCATAGCATGTAGGAAGAGATGGGGATTGGGCCATGGGCCAGGTACTACTAGCTGTTCCTGTGTTGGAACTTGTGTTATAAGACTCTGAGGTATACGAGAGTTCAAATTTTAAACCAAGACTTCCAGGTTATCATAAATATACAATCATCAAGATAGTAAGACAGCACCTGCTGGGGTTAATAGTTTACTAGCTGGTTCATAGCACCAGTTCTGTTTCTATCTGTAGAATATATATATAAATAGATATGAATATATACACATGTATGCATCATACTGTATTTATAAGCTTAATGTTATTTTTTTTTTACCTCTGTCAAATCTGGGAAAAGTAAATTAGCTCATTCTTAACAGCTGTGGTCTCTGGAACAAGCATAAAAATAAAGGCTTACAGACACCCAAACAGCACGGTGTTGGCATTTAAGAAAAGACACACAGACCATTGGGACAGAATGGAGACCCCAGAAACTCCCTTTTATCTACAGCCAAGTAATTCCCTCAGATACCAAAACACACAAGTTGTGCACTCCTGAGGAAATGGCAGCCTTCTCAGTAAATGGTGCTGGGGAAACTGGACGTCCACTTACAGAAGGTTTAAACTTGACCCCCATTTCTCATCCTCTACAAAAATCAATTCAAAATAAATCAAAGACTTAAACTCTGAAGCTACTCAAAGAAAGCTATTTAGCACAAAGAGTGGTGTCTGGACCGGATTCCTGTAACTTAGGCAGGTAGTAAAGTTAGACAGATGGGACTGACTCAAACTTTTCAGTAAAGGAAACAATAGAAAGAAGAGAATACTTGCAGAATGGAAAGAAATATTTGCCAGCTATTCATGTGACAGAGGCTTAATACCCGGAATATATAAGGAACTCAAAAAACACAACAGCAACAATAAAAAAAAAGAATGATCTGATTTTAAAAAGGGTAAATGGCCCAAATAGATTGTGTCCTAGTTAGTACTCCTATTGCTGTAATAAACACCACAATCAAAAACAAGTTAGAGGAGAAGGGTTATTTCATTTGTACTTCTACACTAGAGTCTGTCATTGAAGGAGGAAAGGACGGGAACTCAAACAAGACAGGAACCTGGAGGCAGGAGCTGATGCAGAGGCCATAGAGGAGTGCAGTTTACTGGCTTGCTTCCCATGGCTTGCTCAGCCTGCTTTCTTATAGAACCCAGGACCACCAGTCCAGGGATGGCCCCATTCACAATGGAATGGGCCCTCTCTAATGGATCACTAATTAAGAAAATGCCCTACAGTCACAGCTTAAAAAGGCATTTTCTCAGTTGAGGTTCCATTTCAGATAACTCCAGCATGTGTCAAGTTGACATAAAACTATCCAGCACAACATGTCTGAAAGAAGAGTCAGTTTGGTGGGACATGCCTATAATCCCAGCACTTGAGTGTCTAAGTCAGAAGGATAGCAAGATTGGAGCCATCCTAGACTATACAGTGAATTCAATGCTAGCCTTGGGCACAGAGTGAGAAGAAAGAAAAGGAGGAAGAGAAAGAGGAAGAAGGGAAGGAGGGAGCAAGGGAAGGAGAGAGGAGAGGAGGGAGGAAGGGAAGGAGTTTGGAGGAAAGAAAAATAGCATAGCCATCGTGAGGGTCCTCAGGAAACTAAAACCAGGTCTTCTCTATGCTCCATCTGTCCCACCTTGGGGTCTATAAGCGCACAGGCAAATGACACCACCACACTGCAAGGCTTCTGCGTGCCTCTGCTTATTTGCCGCACGGTGGTAGCTACAACAGAATCAGCCTATGTACCTGTTCTTAGTTCTCGCCTGCCTCTCTACTGCTGTGATAAAAACCTGACCAACACAACCTGAGAAAGAAAGGGCTTACTTGCCTTAGTCTTTCACATCAGAGTCCATCACTGAGGGGCATCAAGACAGAAACTCAAACAGGAACTCAAGCAGAAATCATGAAGGAAAACTGCTTGCTGGCTCACTTTCCATGGCTTCCTTAGCTACCTTGCCTAATCCAGGACCACCTGCCCAGGGGTAGAACCACCCATAGTGGTCTGGGGCCTCCCACAGTAATTATTAACTAAGAAAATTCCCCAGAGTCATGCCCACAGGCCAATCTGATAGAGGCAATTTTTTCTATGTCCCAAGTATCTCTACTTTGTGTTAAGATCAACGGATAAAGAAAATGCAATGCTTACATTTGTATTCATAATATGAAATACTTCCATCTATAAAGAAAAAATTAGGTTGTGCCATTTTCAGCAAAATGTTTGAAGAGGGAGAGCATTATGTTAGATCAAATGAGCCAGATACAGAAGGATGAATACAGAAGGATGAATACTGTATAGTTGATATAGATTGTTCTCTATCATATGTGGAAACCAAACAAAATTGATCTAGAAGTGGTTACCAGAGCTTGTGAAGAATAAGGAGAAGCTAGATTTGATAGGTGCCCACTGTTTAAAGGATCATAGAACCCCATTAACATACTCAATTAACATGCCCTTTGGGTTTTTTGTTGTTGTTGTTTTGTTTTTTGATACAGGGTTTCTCTGTGTAGCCCTAGCTGTCCTGGTGGAACTCACTCTGTAGACCAGGCTGGCCTCAAACTCAGAGATCGTTTGCCTGTGCCTCCCAAGTGCTGCGATTAAAGGCCTGGTGCCACCACTGCCTGGCTCTATTAACATATTTTAATAATTTACAAAAAGTTGAATGCCCACTGGCCATCTGACTAATGGGCAATGTAGGGCAACACCATGATCACCCCCAAAGAAACAGACACACTAACGACTCTAAGTTATCAATGTTCCCCCCAAAAGAAGGGAGAGATCTACAGCCTAAAGAGACAGAGAAGCCACTGGAATGGATAGAGCCCCACTAGCCAGACTCGAGCACCAACATAACCCCTTGTGCAAGAGAAAGACTGTATGAGTTAACTGCTGCTCAACAGACTGACTCCAAATATTGGTTTATTAAAGCAATGTTGTATTTCTGACCATGGATGTTGACTCCTGTCTCTCCCCCTCTTCCACAAGTCAGCCTGGCATGTTTATTTTCTTGTGGAAATGGCAAAACCTCCTGACACTAGTGGGAAAAAGAGCCAGCAATCCCTCAGTAGCCCAGGGATCCTCCACGGAGGCCAAAATCCACAGCTGAGTAAGTCACTTGTCGGAAATGGCATGGTATCCCCACAGAGCCCACACGCCCCCTCCAGTGCACTTTATATATACTTTAAATCTGCTGGAGATTACTGGTAACACCCAAGACAACAGACTGCTCTGTGAACAGTCATACCCTGCATTGTCCAGGGCACAACGACAAGGAAAACAGTTGTGCATATTTAGGTCAGCTGCTCTTGCCAAATACTCTTCATGTGCAGCTGGTTGATTCCAAGCACGTGAAACCCAAGAATCTAGAAGGCTGACAGTATGGAAGGCTGTTACTACCTAGGCTTCAGGAACATCACCTCTTGCCCCAGTGGCCAAATAAGTGGCCAGAATGGAAATAATCCAAACATCCATCAGGCAGTGAATGTGTGAGCAAACTGTTGTGTACGTGTACCGTGCTAATTGCAATATCCGTGGTAAATGACTGGCCCCTGTTTGTTCCAACAAGCTAGGCTCACTGCATAGCCCCCAGTGCACCAACTAAAGAGACAAGCTGTGGAAGGAGGTGCATTCAGGGTGACCATATTGGAAAGAGGAACAGATAGAGGGGTCCAATGACCCCAAGTCTGTTTGACAGGTTGATATGAAATATGGGTTTAAAGAACTGAGGTAAGACATACCACAAAGTCCCTGACCCATGTGTGATCTCACTGACTGCTGTCTTGACTCGAGTCCTGTAAGTGATCCAAAGCTTGAGGACACAGGGTGGTTTTAGGAGAAAGTCGTCTGCTCCAGGGTGCATCCTCCCTCTTGTGGGTAATTGCTCTCACTGGGGGTGGCCTGACCTGCGAGGTTTCATGCCTCTTGAAATCCAAAGTCACTGCATGTGTAGGACAATGATTTACCATAAGGAAGATATACAGACAAAGCCAGGGATTCCAGGGTTCCATCCTGTTTGTAGTAACCTCTGAGCCAAAGAAAGAATCGATGGTTTTAAGTAACATTTTAAGTAAAAGCAGCTTTTTTAAGATTTACTTTTTAATTTTAATTATGGGGGAGTTGTGTGCATGTGTGTACAGGTGCCTGCGGAGACAAGAAGAGGGCATCAAATCTCCTGCAGCTCCTGTTGTGAGCCGACAGATGTGGGTGCTGATAACAGAACTGGGGTCCTCAGCAGGAGCAGAAAGAGTTCCTAAACCATCGAGTCATCCCTTCAGCCCCCGAGCATCTTTTAAGTGCCTGTTTTATAATGACTTGTTATTTTTCAATAATAAATGGCCCACTCTAGGCTGGAGAGATGGCTCAGTGGTTAAGAGCACTGATTGCTCTTCTAAAGAGGACCTGGGTCCAATTCCTGGCACCCACAAGACTGCTCACAACTGTCTGTAATTCCAGTTCTAGAGAACTGAACACTCTCACACAGACATATATACAGGTGAAACACCAATGGACATAAAATAAAAGTGAATAAATTATTTTTAAATGACAAAATGTTTGACATGGTACAACATGATATCGGAAGGTACAGAAAAAATTGTCCCCAGCAGGTACAGTCTCAATCATACTACGACCGAGAAGCAGAGCCACCCATCACTCTGTGTCTGTTCATTGTCCCCATATCCCCAAACCTCCTCCATCCATGGAATCACCCCACAAAGCAAGTTGCAAAACCGAGACCCCTTTCTTGACCTCCATCATCAATTAACTTTGTTCCCTTCCTGGGTGGCTTCCTCAACCGCCCAGCCAGAGAGTGTTAGCTTGTCTGGGTGGGGACATTACTCTGCACGGATTTGTACAGAGGTATTGTCAAAGCCCAGACTCAGCTCCAGAGCCCCCAAGCCCTCCCCAGTGACTTATTTTGATTTTCTTTGCATTGCTGCTATAACAACCTCACAGTGAGCCCCAAGAATGCCAAGGTCAGCATGAGGCAGGCTGCAGGAAGGAAATGCAGCTCCAGAGAGAGAAACCCCACAGGGAAAACATGTCAGTTATTAGTTTAAAATATTAACCCACCTCATTTGCTTCTTGGAATAAAATATTCCTTTTAGCTAGAAGTTTAGAAAATAAATGTCTCTTGTTAGGGGATGAAAATAACTCTTCCTTAAGGCTTTTCTGTTCTGGGCAGATACCATTGGTGGCGGATGCCTGGTTAACATTCTCTCTGTCCTTTTCTGAAGTCAGCAGTAGCTTTCCAAAGCTGTGTTTGCCTCCCTTTCCCCTATAGAAATGCTATGGATCTGAAAAGACTCTCAGACCACAGCCCTGTAGTAACAAGGAGACAAGACTGAGCAGATATTAATGGCATCTTGTGGACTGACCCCCGAGATGTCAGTCTTCTTGTGTGCCAGACCGATGGAGGGGAAGGCGATGGTATTTCAAACACTGCTCATTAAAAGAGATGGAAATTATTCTAGAACTGAAACAATCCAACACCCGAAACTAATTTTCTCAACACGTTTCCCAGGCTTTAATGACAGCTTCATTAATTGAATGTGGTCACATGGGGGCAAGAAATCACCGGCGTTTTTCTAATGACCTGCCAGATGATGGATTTGTTTGGTTACTTACCTTACTCTGGAAATGCCCAAAGGAGGGCAGAGAGAGAAAGGCACATTCCCAGGTGTCACATGACAACTGGGCTTGATCAAGAGGCTTTCTTGGGTTAGGTGGTGGTAAGTCACACAGAAAAGACAGTTGGTTTTACAGACTGGGGGGGGGGGAATAGTGCCCTCACCAGGAGCCCTGCTGAACTCATGGGCTTTCTTATCCTTACGGTCTACTAAATAGGAATCTACATTTGAGTGAGAACACAAATCTTGGGCACAGGCCCATGGGCATAGGTAGAGATTTGTCTGCACTCCCTGACCACTTTGACAGAGCTCGTTATGTTGCCTTTCATCTTTTGTCTTCTCTTCTCCCTCCCCCCCATCTCCTTTCATTTTCCAGATGCTAAGTTGCACTTATGTTCACGAAGAGTTCCCATAAGACATTCACCTCTGCCCAACATTTTTGTGAGTTGGGTAGACTCGACAGGGTCACAGGTAGAGCTCTTGGTCTGTGGCCTGACCTCATGTCGTCTCCCTGGTTCTTCCTGACATCGCATACACCTTATCCCAGACCATCTCAGGAACAGGGACTTCCTTTCTCTGTCATCCAGAAGGAAGCTCGGCTTCAGTAGATGTAGGGAATGATGAATGAGCACAGTGACTTGTGTGTCCTCATTCTAAACGTCCCTACTATTATATCCTGTCTCTACTTCCTCGTCCAAACAAGGCAAGCATCCCCAGTCACAAGCGAAGCGCTTTGGAAATAATGAACAGAGTGGCAGGTGCATGTCAGCTTTGGATTCCTCTCTGCCAGACTCTGCTTGCTGAGGCTGAAGCCACCATCTATAAGCAGCACTTTCCTTCCGCAGCCAGCTCCTCCTCAGGTTTTGAGCATCAGGGATGCCAGGGTTGCTGGAAGGTTGGAGGACCAGATAGAAATCCCTTTGTTAGCACGCGGTTCCTTCCAGTGGTGATCAGCAACACCATCTCAGCTGGGTGGCAGCGAGTGACTCCAAGTGCACAGGTGCCTCTGGTTTCCAGGTCCTCCACACTCAGAGCCACCTCCTGTGTGCCATCTCCGGAACAGGTCAGAGTCCCAGGTCCACAGAGCTAGTGTCCAGGCTCCAGACCTCAGCACCCAGTCATTTGAGTGGACCTCCGGCCAGAGGGCTGGGCCTAGGGAAGCGAGCCTCCAAACTGACAGACTGGAGTCATCGTGGCATCTTCCTTATGCCCCTCCATCTGTAGAGGAGGCAGCGTCCTAGGCAGCTACTCCAGCTGCAATGCTTCCAGTGCCCGATTGGCCTCAGTCCTCTGCACAGCAGCAGTTCACTCCATATTTAAATTCTACCTGGTTCTAGTTTCTAAGAGGACCCTCTGATACAGAAAAGGATGTCAAAGATACCAGTTCCTTCCAGAAATTTAAATCCACCTTCTAAATACCAAGTTCTCTCACCAATAAGGATATCCAAAAGAACATGCCAATGGTTTTGACAGCAATTTCCCAAAGAAAAATATCCACACTATTTTGGGCTCTGGCAGCACTATTGGAACAGAACCGCAATCCTAAGCATTTGGAACGAAGAGTCAAAACATAGTTTGGGGGGAAGAATTAGAGTTAGACTTAACTCATGTAGGCAGAGCTGAGGCACGATCAGGAGAGCTAGAACCTGTGTAGACACCAGTGTAAGCAAGGACAAGGAGAGGACCGCGAGTGACCCCTTTGACCTGGTCTCTCCATTACTGATAATGACTCCTACGGTGGAAAGAATTCTTCAAAAAAATTGTATCTGTAAAGATACTTGTTCAATTTTATATACAAGCATTAAAACTGGATCACAAATTTGTAAAAGAACAACTAGAAGTACAGCCATATCTACCTGATTAAAAAAAATTGTAATCACTACAAAAAAAATGTGAGGTCTTTTTTACAGTGTGATATTAAGCAGAATAAAAGCAGTACATTAGATGTAAAAGAGAAAAGATCCATACCTACAATCCTAGCCTTTGAGAGGTAAAGGTGGTGAGATCAGAAGTTCCGGTTAATACTCAGCTACATAGGGTTCAAGGCCAGCCTACTCTAAATGAGACTTTGTCTCAAAAACTAATGAAGAGGAGACTAAGGAAAAGAAGACCTGTGAGGACCTTGTATCAAAGTGCTGAGAGATGGTTGTCAGTGAGAGACAGCTGTCGGTGAGAGACAGCTGTCAATGAGAGATGGTTGTCAATGAAGAGATGTTTGCCAATGAAGAGATGGTTGCCAATGAAGAGATGGTTGCCAATGAAGAGATGGTTGCCAATGAAGAGATGGTTGCCAATGAAGTGATGTTTGTCAATGAAGAGATGGTTGCCAATGAAGAGATGGTTGCCAATGAAGAGATGGTTGTCAATGAAGAGATGTTTGTCAATGAAGAGATGGTTGTCAGTGAAGAGATGTTTGCCAATGAAGAGATGTTTGTCGATGGGAGATGGTAGGGGCAAGCCAAGCAGAATACAGAACTCACTCGCAAACCTTCATTACCTGGGGTTTAAGGCAAAATAGATGTCATAGTCCTGAAATGGAGAACATTTTTTGTCTGTTTGTTTGTAGCTATGGCTAGTTCCAAAGCTTTTCTTGGGGCTCTGAAGTATGGAAAAGAAACACAGTTCCTTGTCTAAAATCAGAAACACCCTTGTCAAAGCCAACCTGGGGCCAGGGTCTTGAGGGGAGCTGGGATATGGGATCCTGGGAATGGAACTCTTCCCTCCTTAGGGGCTGTGGTTATCAGTCCCAAGATTCTGTGTTTGGTCTATGATGTGCTTGAAATATTATCTACTCACTTTGTGCAACACTGCTTCATCAGCTTCCTGCTGGCTTTGACCCATTGTGTGAGAGTTTGCTGCTGACTCTGCTCCATTTTCCCCCTGCAAGTAATGTATAAGATGTTATACTTCTTAATAAACTTTCTAGCATGAGTCATCAGCTCATGCAGACCTCCTGATCCCAGCTTCTGTCTTCTTTATTTTCTCATCTCTGGTTCTCCTCCTTGACACCTCAGCATTCAGGTCACATTTAATAATCTGCAATGTTGCACTCATGCTTCTCAAAAGATAAGAAGATGTCATTGTGGAGTGCAATAGCTTCATTCTATAATCAACCCCAGAATTTTAGGGAAAGGACCAACAGGAAAACTCAGTGAGCAAAGGTGCTTGTTCCCAGGTCTGAGGACCTAAGTTCCAACCTCCCAGACCCACCTAGTGGATGATGAGAACTGATACCTGGAAAAGGTCCTCTGACATCCACACTCACACTGTGGCACACGTGCTCACATACATCTACAAAATAAATAAATAAACATAATTTTTTAAAGCTCAAGGATTTCTGACACTGAACTGTGTCTTTTCATTTATTCTAATTTTTAAAAACAATTTTAAGGTTGAACCTTTGTTTCTTTCTCCTATTGAATCCATACTGAAGGTGATTTCACTCCAAGGGAAGGGGAAGGAAGGGAGGGTGGAAGGTGGGATTTGAACCAATGAGAGCATCTGCAGGAGATTCAGCATTGGCGAAGCAGGACGGAAGTGACAGGGTACTCTTAACGCGTGCTCAGCATGGGGAACGTCATGACCGCTGATCGGCCCACTAGTGCAGGAGATGACTGTCTGCAGGAGTAAGCTCAGCGCTACCTTGCCTTTGACCAGTGTTTTCACCGGTACTTGGTGTTTATGGCTGGAGGAGAGAAGCTCTGGAGAACTGACTTATTCTGAGCCTAATAGAACCCTAAACTTCTAAATGTTACATAGTAGCAGGTCCTCAACCTGTGGGTCATGACCCCTTGGGGTGTCGAACAACCCTTTCACAGGGGTCGCTTAAGACCATCAGAAAACACAGATGTTTACAATTCATGACAGTGGCAAAACCACAGTTATGAAGAAGCAACAAAAGCAGTTTCATGGTTGGGGGTCACCACGACACGAGGAACTGTATTAAGGGGTCACAGCATTAGTAAGGTTGAGAACCTCTGCTTTATGGGATTAGATGGCTACATAATACATAGGAAACCATGGTTACCAAGTACAAAGAGAAATCCCATTTTGGAGGAGATATTTGCTGTTACTGAAGAACGTCCCTGAGGGTAGATTTGATGATTATGATTACGTTACCTGTCATCCTTTGGTGGTAAAGGCTGGAGGACCCCATAGCCCCTATTCAGCTTGAAGAAGCTGTATTACCTGAATTCCATAGAGCAGTTAGGGTTAGTCCTGCAGAGAAGGGAACAATGAAAACAAGGGTTAGAACTTGGCTTGGAAATTTAGGGTAAAGACATATTGAATGAATCATTTAAGATGCCTGAACCTCAGCTCCCTTCCGTCTAAAATGAAAACAGGAAAGCAGTAACATTCTCTCCATGGCGGGGCTTTTGTGAAGATCGAATGAGCTAGACCACCAGCAAATGGAGCTTACATCAAGTCCCTCATAGGTTGTGCAGATAAAATATTCCTTCCAGTGGCTACCCTGCACTGACAAAATAGTAGAATATTTTCAATCATAATATTAGTCGAATTCCTATACTTAAATATCTGTGTCCTAGATATATTTTCAATGTATATAACTAGGCAACAACTAAATCTAATTGATCACAGATGTCTAATATCAACTCAGGTTCAGTAAATATTACTAGTACTACTAAAACCATTTGGGTGCTTTTTACATTTTCATTAAAAAAAGAAAAACAACCCACAGAGTACCAGATAGATGAACTGTCCAAAATGCAGTCTATTCAAGGGGCTTCCTTGCTGTGTTTAACATCTGTGACTTGTTCTGAAATTGGAGGCTCAACATTTATTTGATTTTCCCTGATATTTCTGTTAAATGGAAATCTTCTGGTAAAGAGTGTGGACAGAACAAAAATCATATTTTTGTAATTTACGTAACTATTCCCCTCCTCTCGGAACCGTCGGTATTTCTCAACCTGTTTTTCCATTACTGCTTTCCTAAATGGCCTTTGCACCATTCTTTTCCTCATTATCTCTCTCCTCCGTGAAACTGTAATACCACAAATATGTAGCTGCTCATAAGTGGTCTGTGTCACTGCTTTCTACATAAAGCATATAATCAAGAGCCAACTGTCCCCTTTGTGAGAGAAGACACAGCCTTCAGAGAGCTCATAGAATGGAGCATCTAATGGTCTCTGCCATAGGGCTAATGGAAAATGCCTTCGCTGTGCACAGAGGACCTGTCCCATGTGGAGCTTGAAGGCAGCGCTGGAGAGATGGCTCAGCAGTTAAGTGCACATACCCTTGCAGCACCTGCATCAAGAGGCTCACAATCACCTATAACTCCAGCTCCAGGGACATCAGACACCCCTGACCTCAATGGACAACTACATTCATGTGCATGTATGCACACATATAACAAATTTTTTTAAAACTTGACGTCATAATGTGGGGGCTATGGGAATCTGATGACTTAGACTGAGGCCTATTTCTCGGTTGTGAGTCTGCTGACAGCCTGTTGAGATAAGGGGCCCAAGAGTGTTCTGGGAATGAATTCCCCATAAAAGAAAACTTGAGTTCTGAGGCCGGTCCTGTGCAGCAGGTAGGCAGAGACCGTGTGCCGTTGATCTGTTTGATAGATCACTGGATCCCAGGGCACTCACACTGGATCCTGAGGCAAAGATATAGAAATAAAATAAAGCAGAAGTGTATGGTGCTACCCTTCCCCATCACACCCACAGCCTCAGGCCTCCTGAGAAGCCTGGCCCCAGCCAGCATCAGCACAGTGGGCTGTGTATGTGTCACTGCAGCGGGGGGGGGGGGGGGGGGGGGGCATGTGTCCCCATGCTCATCTCTGCTCCCTCCACTGTCGACCCTGGCTTGTACTCACATCAAAGAGGACCTGGAGACTGCATCCCAGCAGCAGCCAGGGCACTAGGTGCTTTGTCCCAGGCTCTCGGCGAGACGCTAAAGTTGGCTGTGGCGCTGTCTGGAACCAGACTTGCCTTCCATTTTGTCCTCTAGGTTGGTGAGGTCAGACATATTCCTTAAACTTTCCACGCCAGTCTCACTCCTGCACAGCGGAATTAATAAGAGTTAGAAGCTCGTGCAGCGCTCTCTTTGCCCAGTCAATGCCTGGCACAAGTCAAATGTTCAATAGGCGTTAGCTGCTTTCTGCCCTTGATCGTGACTGTTCCAACCCCATCCCCGGGGAAGCTGAGAGCAATTTATGCTCTTCCGCTTTCTGCTTCTTCACAAGCACCTCAGACGAACCAGGCTGTGAGGAAGAAAGTGGTGACTTTGGCTGCCATTTTCAGAGGCTTCTGTCCATTGCTTGGGGCCTGTGGTGAGGCTGTTCACCATAGTGAGGTCCTGTGGTTAGAGGAATCTGCTTACCTCATGGTGCCTGGGAAGCAAAAGAAAGAAACCAATGCCCCAGAGTCCCCTTCAAGGGCCCACTCCCGGTGCCTACAACCTCCCACAGGGCTCCACCCCTTAAAGGTTCTACTACCCACTACAACACTGAGCTAAGGCCCATGCCTTTAATACATGGGCTATGGGGAGCAGCCTGAATTCAAACCACAGCCATTCTTCAACTATGACTCTGCTTTGCTTTCTTCTGCCAGCAACATTTTTAATAACCCTGACTCTCCAGAGAGTCCCTGCTCATGCTCTAAGCCCTGAACCAAATGTCACTTCCTCAGAGAAGGAGGTTCCAGAAATGCAAAGTCAGTGAAGCTCTCTGCCAACCCTTGCTAGCCCCTGGAAGGAGCCCTAACCACACTGCAATTGGTGCACTGACTCTCTCCTTGTCCCTGCGTGGTCCCAAGGTCCCAACAGAAGAAGTGGGACTGCTTCATCCCGTAGTACAAAGCCTGGGTCACTACTAGAGCACTACCTTGTTGGAGATGTGCCCTGTCCTTGGTCCACCAGGGGCCTCTCACTCACCCACTGTCTATGAACTGGACCAGCCAGGCTGGCTGAACTCAGCCCAGCCAGAAAGCTCCGCTCTGTTTGGGTCCGGATGGTTTTCAGGTGGATCCCGTCATAGACATCCCTGCAAACGCTCAGCACCCCCTTCTCATAAACAGGGTGGGAAAGCTGTTTCTTAGATGTTCATTACACTGAGTAGGAGTCCACTTCAAAACATGGAAGCGAGCGAGATGGGCCACTCTCTAGAGTCACTCAGGGCTGGGGTTCACACCCTTCTGTCTGAGGCTCCCCCTCTTCCATCACACTGAAGCAGCTGTTTCACCCACCAATTCCCATCCCCCAAGTAAAATAAAAGGAGGGGGGAATGTCCACCTTCTGTAAACATCAGTGGTCAGCCTAGAATAAAGCCGAACCCCTCTCCACGAAAAGACCGGTGATGAAGGAATGGGTATGTGTCAGGCGGTACCCTGACGACAAAACAGCTGTCTGCAGAGAGTGGCTTTCTAAAGCAGATCGAAGAGCGCACACTTAATCTAAACCTAAGTACCCCCAACTTAGAGGACTGCTCACTGGAGAGCTGGCTGGACTGAGACAGAGGGACTGTCCCTCTTCTGGCACGGAGTGCAGGCTCAGAGTTGGGGTTCATAGAAGGCCCAAAGTGACATCTGTGAGAAGGCCACCCCTGTGATGAAATGACCCCAGGGGGGGCTTCGACCTAAGCCCTGATTGGACAGATCTTGGCTCCCTCCCTCTCCAGGTTCCATCGCGAGCTCTGAACACTTCCGCTTCAGGCGCAGCATGGAGAACAGGCAGATCTGGACCCAGATCCTGACGGTCACTTCCTCACTGTCTGGCTTTAGGTAAGCTCCTTTCCCAGTCTGGATCATTTTTCTCACTTCTAAAACAGCGAGACTGATATAGTAACAACCACTTACAGTTCATATGAGGATGGCTGGAAATTTTACGTGTGAAATCACATGCCCCTAAGCCTGGCTCAGGGCAAGTGTGATCAACATCAATATCAGTACAAAGACCTTGTGGATGCCTCCAGGTCTTGCCTGACTCGTGTACTTGCCTTAACCTAAATGTGCTGAAGGCAGCCTCAATCTCCTCAGCCCTGTGCACGGGCCTTCCCCAGGCTAGACTTGGATGTCACTGCATCCCAGACTCCAGAGGTGTTTACAAGCAAAACTGCTTGTTGCCCCACTCACCAGGCTCTGCTTTCCCCAGTCCTCCATTGTTATCTGCTAGGAAGGAGGGCTTTGAGAAGGAAGACTGTGTGACTGGAGAGGAAGCATGTGGCCTTGCTTAACAGTATAAGGAGCGCTCATCTTGGCCCCTCCCTGTTGAAATAGGAGCGGCAGGGCTGTGTCCCCGGCACCCGGCCACCCACATGGCTAGCTTATGCCCCGAAATAATTACACGGAAACTGTATTCTTTTAATCACTGCCTGGCCCATTAGTTCCAGTCTCTTATTGGCTAGCTCTTACATATTGATCTAACCCATTTCTAATATTCTGTGTAGCACCACGAGCTGGCTTACCAGGGAAGATCTTAACCTGCGTCTGTCTGGAGTGGGAGAATCATGGCGACTCCCTCACTCGGCTTCTTTCTCCCAGCATTCTGTCTGTTTACTCCACCCACCTAAGGGCTGGCCTATAAATGGGCCAAGGCAGTTTCTGTTGGATGAATGTACGTAGGCTTGAGAGAGAGAAAAAATATATATATAAAGAATAAAGTTAATGTCTTTAAAAAAGGGTAAAGTCTTTAAAGAGACAGAGTACAGATAGTTATAGATTAAAAGAAATAAAGAAAATAAGCCACGTAAAAATGGAAAATTCACAGAGAGTCTGGATTTTTTGTATTATTGTGTTTTCTTTAAAATTTTTGACTGAAAAGGAGCTAACTGCAGAGAGACATTTCATTATATGGGCTGCCAAGCTAAACCAGAATGGATATAAGGGTATTATGATTTTAGAATATGGGTCTAAGGATATGATGCTTTGGAGAGGGTCTTCTTTTGTTTTCACAGAGGATAAGACTCTGTGGATTGCATCTATCCCAATATGGTATGATAGACCACGCCCTCCTGAAAGGTTGTTGTGAACACCTTCAGAAAATTACTTCACTCAACTGCCAACTGAGATGACCCTGGCACAGAGGTTATCCCATAAAAGACCTAATTAACGACGCCCCCATTCAGCAGGAAGCAGTTTGGAGAGAAAAAAACTGTGCCCATATTCCCAAATATTGTTTATGAATATTCTTTTACATTTAAAGGGGGATATGATATAGATATGAATAACTTGCATTGGTGTGGATTTTAAGGTCAATTTTGTTATATGTATTTCTGATCTTGATTAAGGTATTGTGATTGTGTAGTTCATTTAAAAATGTAATGTATAATTAGGAAATATAGGTTATTAATGGATAATCATCAATAATAGTCAAGCTTGTAGTCATGTTATTTAGATTTTATAGATGTGCATAGATATATTTCAGCTAGATAGGCATTCTTCATATCTTTCAAAGACTGCAGAATATGGCATTTAATGTTTTAATAACTTAGGGCTTTTCATGACAATGAGACACATCTGCTCCTGACAGCACCAATCTATTTCAAGAGGAAGATGGGCATCGAAGAGGATCCTTATGGAGTTTGATAGCCATTTGGGCAAGAAACTGCTCTTGCCTGGACTGTTGCATAAACTGGACACAGAGAACCCTCAGAGAGAGGACTGCTGAAACTTGCCTAAAGGTGAGATGGTCTTTCGGGGTTCCTGATTCATGAAAGAGTCTGCGAGACATTCTGCAGGACACAGCAAAAAGTGACTGAACTGTCTTTGGAATTTCCTGCTTCATGAAAATGTGTCTGCTGGATACTATGGGCCTGTAGGCCGAAGATGGATGCCCGAACGGTACAAAAGAACTTTGGGTGACTGTCCAGGCAGTGAGATGTCTCTGTCATTTCTAGAGTTTTGGATCTCTTGTTTGCTTAGGTAATATTATATCCTTCTGGAGTCTTTGATGGAGTTGAAGAATGGATAGATAGTTATAATTTTCCTTAGTTATGATAAGAGATAAAATAGATATAAATATTGTAACTGTAATTCTTGCTTGATAACCATTTTGTTATATGTAATTTTACTATGTTAAAGTTAAAGCCTTTCTTTTTGTTTAAACAAAAAAAAGGGGAAATGATGGAGGAATTACTTTCATTTAATAAAGAAACTGCCTTGGCCCATTTATAGGCCAGCCCTTAGGTGGGTGGAGTAAACAGACAGAATGCTGGGAGAAAGAAGCCGAGTGAGGGAGTCGCCATGATTCTCCCACTCCAGACAGACGCAGGTTAAGATCTTCCCTGGTAAGCCAGCTCGTGGTGCTACACAGAATATTAGAAATGGGTTAGATCAATATGTAAGAGCTAGCCAATAAGAGACTGGAACTAATGGGCCAGGCAGTTTCTTTATTAAATGAAAGTAATTCCTCCATCACCTCCCTGCAGCCACACAGACTTCCAAGATGTAGCCTTGAGGACTACCTTTTGGTGGCAGGTGCTCCTCAGTAGACCTGAGCTCTCTGGGATGAGTGGGTGTTGATGTCTTTTAAAACGATAAACCTTATTGTCTTATAAACTTTATTGTCTTAACCGCTGCTGAGCAAACAGGTGAATGGCCTCAAGTGTGAGCACGCTGTTGCACAAATGTGACTACCGTCTACCTCCAAAGCAGGTCTCAAGCTGAAGTTCAGTTCACAGTAACTCCCCAGTCCCAGCAACGCCTGGTAATCAAGTTCTGTCATCTATGACCTTGACCACTTCAGATCTGAAAAATAGAGCTTGCCCCCAAGAGACTGACTTACTCAACTTAATGCAGTGTCCTCGGGGTTTGCCCTTGTTGCATCCCGCACCAGAATGTCCGCCCTTTCTATCAATGGTAGGTCTGCTGTGGTCCAGAAAACCGGCATGCTGTCATCCCGGCATCCACCAGTGGACCCAAATAGTGCTTTGAACAGGGCATGTGTGTTTGGGAGATCTTGTTCTCAATTCTTTGGGGTTTTGGTCAAGTGTGTGTGTGTGTTACCTTTCCTGTTGCTGTTACAAAATCCCAGGCAAACACAATTTAAGGAAAGAAGGCTTACCTTGGCTTGTGGTTTAAGGAGGGATTTGACTCATCATGATGGGCAGCAGGCCAGCAGGACCATGAAGAAGGTGGATATGCTGGGAACACAGTCAGGATGGAGAAGTCTACATGGCCAGGCACACAAACCCCCAGCTCCACTTCCTCCTTAGAGGATCTACATCCTGAGAGGTCCATAGCAAACCAAAGGAGCTGCTACAAGCTGGGGACCAAGTATTCAAACACCTGAGCCTAGTGGGGGACATCTCATATTTAAACCATAGCAAAATGGAATTGCCAAAGCCTATAGTTATTAGTCTATGTTTAACAAGGAGATTATAGTCACTTATGCCACTGTGCCGTGCACTCCTCCCAGACCAGGAGGCTCCAAGGCAGCACTGGTTATATCTGCAGACTCATCCCTGATGCTTTGGCCCTTCTACTTCCATCTCAGTCCTGTTTAGGAAATGATCAGAGCCCTTCATCCCAAGGCTAAAGTTGCTAAGGGGACATTTGCTAAAACAAGTTTCACAAAATAAGAACTGAAGAAATGCACCTCTGGAAAAGCAGTCCCCAGTTTTCTCATTGGAAGACGTAGAAACAATAACTTTTGTCCTTCATAAAAAGCACAAGGAAAAGCGAATTCAAGGTTCTGCTAATCTTCACTCTTTCTAACGTATATAAGTTCATCCTAAGTTTGTTCTTTGCTGGGATGAGCATTTAACGGGTCTTAGATTTTTAAAATTCCTTGTCCTTTCACCATTAGGAGCATCCAAAGATTCAGAACTGATGTGGGATTCCTTTCTGTGTGTTGTGAATAAGTTTTGTTACCATTGGTTAATAAAGAATCTACTTTGGCCTATGACAGGGCAGAATATAGCTAGGCGGGAAATCCAAGCAGATAAGAGAGGAAGAAAGAAGATGGAGCAGGGGTGATGCCAGCAGGCACCGGAGGAGTAAGACACCAGAGTATTACCGATAAGCCACGGGGCACAGATTATTAAAAAATGGGTTAATTTATATGTAGAACTAGCCAGTAAGAAGCGTGAGCCATCGGCCAAGCAATTATAATTGATATTAAGCCACTGAATGATTATTTAATAAGTGGCTGCAGGGACTTTAGGTGGGAGAGAAACCGGTTCAGAGGGACCTGGCAACACAGAGAAAAGCATCCAGTTACAATAACCCACCTCCAATCCAGTGGTGACTGGATCCACATTAGATGGATCTCAGTGTCCGGTGAATTCAGTTTCTAGTTCACCAACATAGAACAGGGAAGGGGAGTGGAACAGAAAATACGATAGTTTGGGAAAGAAACTTAGAATGTGGGAAAGAAGACTTATTTCTCAACAAACATCATAAAATAATGGCAAGAGGGAAGACGCACTCATGCAAAACAGGCTTGGTGGAGCTCTGTTCCAAACGCTGACGCGGCTCTTCCGCCACTGTAAGAATCAAAGCCCAGTCGTAATTCCTCCTGGAACGGGTACACACTTTCTTTGGGTTTTGAAGAAACAATTAAGCCAGAGAAGCAGAAGATGCTGTCCCCAGGCCTCCCAGAGGGCAAATGATGTAAACAGACCTTGCAACCTGAAAGAAAAGCCATATATACCCCCTGGAGTTTATGTAATAGGAATTTTTCATTAAACAAGACCCTCCATTGGAGTACAGGGAGGAAAGTTTGAAGCTGTTTGAAGTATGTTGAAATCAGAAATAGCCTCACATTTAATAGTGTGCAATGCATGGGTTGAAAATAGAACCTATAAATAATTTGTGAATGAATATATACCTGTGGGGGGCAGGTGCAGGATCAGGGCAGTTTTAGCAAAGGCCATTGGTGGCCACAGTCTTTGGAAATACTGCTACCACTCCTCCAGTCTGCCCTCTCTTGAAAGTGATTCATAAAAACCCCTAAATGTCAGGCTAAGGAATGTGCCCTTTATCCCAGGAAATGAGGAGGCAGAATCTAGAAACAAGGCCGATCAGGGATTGACAACCTAAAGATTAACACCGTGGACTCTGGAGCCAGATGGGTCTTGTTTTAGCTGTAATCCTTATTTCTTGTTTGACCTTGGGCAAAGTATTTCGACTCCATGAGCTTCTGCTCCCTCACCTGTAAAGCAGGGCAATAAGAATAACAACTTCCCGATGTCATAAAGATTAAATGAGGTAACCTATTCAGAGAATGTCCACAGAGCTTGGCACGTGACAAGCCATCCGTAAATGGCTGATAGCTTTAAAGTTTAGGATACTGCTCCCTTGACCTGCCTCTCTGTGAAAGATCTGGCCATCACACTCCAAAACAAGCCCTTCAAACAATGACAGAAGGCATTTTAAAAGCAATATGTGAAGGTGCATGGGGTTCTTTGGCTTCGAAACCTCTTCCTCTACTAATCAGATGTGGGCATGATGCATAGTGGCTCAAGCCGTCTCGAGAGCACGTCAAGGCGTGTGTAGAGAGTATAAACTACTGTAAGTGGTATTTGCCTTCAGGGTTTAAATCTAGGTGTGCCAGGCTGTCTCCATTCTAACACAAGTCCAAACTCGAGCTAGATTCTTTCCAAATGCCCTTTCCTTAAGTTTAAGCGATTATGACTTTGTGATTTGGCATCATAACATTGGGCTGTATCCGCCCCAACTGCCAATCGCTACGAACTGGATTTTTCAATCGAAATAGAAAAAAGTAACAGGTGGTGTTATTTCGTCGTCAGCCACTCAACTTCTAGCTGTTTTCCAAATTGCCTTTCTCCCTGCCTTACAAGATTCAAGTCATTTCTCAGTTGAAGAAGGAAGTCTCTGCAGGTGCGGAATCTGTAGAGGAAAGGACGGCTCTGCCAAAACATGTTCACGAGCGCCATCTCCTGGCCAAAGTTCAGAACAAAAAGAAAATGAGCAAATAAGCAGGTGCCTACATGGTCTTGTGCCTTTAATCAGCTGCTTAACTACTTAACCATGAAAATGAGCTTCCTAGGGCTAATGAGAGCTGCCCAATTTGCAGAAACAGGGTGTTTATTTTTGTAGCACAATTTTCCAGCTGCCTGCTTCCTGCATGCTGTATAGTGTTAGCATCTGCTTATGCAGCATTGTGCTTGGATATGGTTTTGCCTGAAGGCTCTTTCTAGAGACTAAGGGATGGAGCATTGCTAGGTCTGTAGGGTTGAAAGTCATATTCCAAAACCCAAGCAGGCATCTGGGCTCAAACCAAAAAGATCTGTAAGTCAGTAACAAGGTCTTTACATTTACAACCAGTCACGAACAGGATAAGAAAGTAGGGTGAGTGAGTTCTGGTGGTACCCTGTAATAGCTAGGAGATCTGTGTGATCTGGAGCCAAACAGATGAGGTCATCACATCCCTAGCTATCTATTATTCTGACTTTTTAAAGGAAAAAAGACAGGTGCTCTTGCAATAATGAGCTGTATGTACTCCTGGGGCAAGGAAAGGAGCACACTTGCACAGTTTCTGCAAAATTGCAAACTAAAAATAATTAAGACTTATGGGAAAAATAGGGTGGAGGCAGCCAATTCCAAATAGATAACCCCAGTGAAAAATGCCAGCAGTTTAGAGAGAATTTCCAGTTCTAATATACAAACACATCCTGAAGAAAATGAAGGGACTTTGCCTTTAAGGCAGGATGTAAGAACAATTTGATGGATGGCAATGTAAGAGAAACTATGGTCTTCTGAGTTATACAAAGAAGGAAAAACCCACATAGGATCAGTGAAAACTGAGCGACAAGTACTCCCACGGTGGACATGGAAGCTTCCCTGAGGCAAAAGGAGGGGAGATGACAAGGGACTACAATAGTCTGCCTCTCTCCCACCATGCGCTTTCTAGCTGGGTTCCCTTCACTTTGCCTGCATCTTCCGACACTTGCCAGTGCGGAATGTTGGCAGGCTGGGAGCATCACAGATGAACCACGTTTCGTTGGCGCTGTTCCATTTATCAGGCACATTTGAGCTAATTTATGTTAAAATCACACACAAACATGCAAGTGTGACAGCAAAACAGACTGAACGTGGGTTGCTTCCCCGGCACACACATCGACATTAACCCCTGCTGGCAGGATGGGTCCTGTCAGCCCTACTTCAGCATGAGAGTCACAGATGTCCCCATCTCCTGGCAAGGTCATGGCAACCCTACCGTGGCTCTAGACTCCAAGCCTTCTACATGTCTACAATGATGTGCTATGGTAAGCTGTCAAGACAGTACATATTCACAAGGTTATTCCAGCTCCACTTGAGAAAATCTGTCTAGAAAGGACGGCACTTTTGCTAACTAGAATGCCGAGACGAAATGAGGCTTCAGTCTCAGAGTCGGAGACACAGACTTGATCCCTTGTGTTTCTCAGCCACCTCCATCCTCCCCAGTTCTTTGTTTCTCTTGGTGGTAGCACCTTCTTTTCTGCATCTTTCCCCACTAATGGTACCTGGACCCTCCAGTTTCAAAACTCTTGTAGGCAGTAGTCCTAAAGCAGAATGATCCTCCCTTTCCTAATGATTTTATCTAAAACTAAAAGCAAACCATAATTCTTTTATTTAGGTGCTTATGAGTATGAGCCCTGATTTTGAACTACTCAAATGTGATCCGAAGATAAAATCTCTAGACGAATGGGCATGAACTGGCCCTTGGTCCCAACCAAGCCATGTGCACAAAGACAGGGAGGTATCTCTCTCCAAAGAGAAGGAAAGAAAGAAAGACACCCATCCTCCAGAGTGGTCTGAACCAGGCACCTATCCAAGAGTGTTGAGATTGGAGTAATCTCCTTTCTCATGAATGTGACTCCTGAAATAGACAGATTACCTTGTACTTAAACAAAGGAAAATGAAAAGGTAGTCTGAAATTAACCTCAGTTCACCGTTCATTGACTTGCAGTCACATGTACTATGTTGGCAAATAAGATAAACAATTATAGACATGGCTGTCTTCACTTTATACCTCTGCCTTACAGGTGACTTTCTATGCTTGCTTCCTAAACAGTAGGCAATTGCAGAAATCTCTCCATTCTTTTCCCAAGGACAGACAAGAACTGTGACCTTTGCCTTATGGGAGAAATATCAGACTTTTGTTTTAAAGACGGAGTCACACAGACCTCCAGATTTGATTGATCCAATATAGAAAGCATTGCAGGAGGTGACATCAAGAGAAAACACCTGGTCCAGAAAAGAAACACAGGAACCTCATGACTCAGCATCTGTTACAGAAGACAATCACATTCTTTGAGATGTGAACAATAAAGAGGAGTCACTGGATTCAAGGATAGTCATGAATTCCTTCATGTAACCCTCCCAGGACAGGCAGGATAACGTGTCTGTTGGAGTTTCTTCTATTGCAAATGATAGACTATATAGGCAAAAAACTTTAAGGTGGTGGTTCTCAACCTGTGGGATGTGACTCTTTGGGGATCTTCACAGTGGTCGCCTATGACCATCTGCATAGCAGATGTTTACATTGCCATTCATAACAGTAGCAAAATTACCGTTATGAAATAGCAATGAAAGTTATTTTCTAGTTGGGGATCACCACAACATGAGGAACTGTATTAAAGGGTTGCAGCATTAGGAAGGTTGAGAACCACTGGTTTAAGGGTATGGAGACAAAGTGCATTGAGTATTTATTGGCTTATCTACAAAGTCTAAATTTCAGGTATGGCTTCATCCAGTGGTTTAAATTGTGGATTTAAAAAAAATAATTTTTTTCTATATTATGTTTCCTCTGCTGGATTTCTTATCAGGATTCACATATCCATGTGTGTTCTCATTAGATTTTCATCACTAGGCTGAAATGCCTGAGGAGGAGACATTTAAAGGGCAGGATTTATTTAGACTCCCGGTCTCCAGACTGTCATTTCATGGTGAGTCAGCTCTAAAGCAGAATCCAATGCCAGGAACAGCATTGGTGGTACAAGTTCTTCTCTTCCTGAAGAAGCTAGGGAGCAAACAAAAATAGGGGAAGGGTCAGGGTCCAGTATTCCCTTCAAGGGCACACCCCTAATGAACTTTCTCCAACTAGGCCCATCCACCTCCAAGAGCAATACCTCATAGTACCACCAGCTGTACATCTACCATATATGAGCATCTGAGGGACATTTAAGATCCAAACCCAAAACACCATGTAGTGGCACCAACAGCTTATTTGGCTTCTCAGTAGAATGTATGTTGATTAGTGTGTCAATCACTAAATTCAGGAGCTATAGTATTCTAATTAGGCAGTCACGTGCTTCTTCCCTGAAACCAGAGTAGACCGTTGAGTATTGAGTAAGGTAGGCACAGAAAACTATTAGACATTCCAAAGATAATGAGGACACTGGATGCCAGGAGTCAGAAATGGGCTCAAGTCTTCACGAAGGTTTTGGACTCAAGCTTGTTTGCTGTCTGTTGTAAGGCAGACCAAAGTCAGGGCTTCATGCATGCAAGGCAAGCCCCTCCCACTGAGCAGCACTCCCAGCCCTTCAGGCTTGTTATAACATACACAGAGCCACTGCCTGACTGGATCTCAATGACCATGATGTTAGCTTCCCATCACTACAACAAAAACACCTGAGAAAATCAGCTGTAAAAAAGAATGGAGAGATGACTCAGCAGTTAAGAGCACTGGCTACTCTTTCAGAGGTTCCAAGTTCAATTCTCAGCACTTACATGGCAGCTCACAACTATCTGTAACTCCAGTTCCAGGGTAAATACTGCCCCCTTCTGGTATCCTCAGGGACTGCACACATGTGGTGTACATATATGCAGGCAGACAAAACACCTATATAAAACAAAAATAAAAAAATGTTTTTAAAGGAAGGATTGTTTTTGTCTGTTTCTGAGGTTTTAGTTCATAGTCATCTGTCTATGATGTCTATGATGCTTCTAGGCCTGAGCATCATGATGGGTACCACATGATAGAGCAAAGATGACCACCCCATGCTCACAAGGAAGCAGGAAGAGAAAACAGTAGAAGAAAGGGAAAGGGAGAGAAAGGAGAGAGGCAGGGTGGAGAGGAAGAGAGGGAAGTGGGAAAGAGGGAGAAAATATACTCTTCAAGGAATGTCCTAGTGAGTTTCTCCAGTGAGGATCCACCTTCCAAAGTTTTCGAATCTCCCAATAGTTTATTAAATTATAAATTCATTACTATTATCATCTAATGAGGGGGCCAGAGTCCTCAAAAGCCAATTACCACCCAAAACCCCACTTCTGAGTACTACTGCACTCTACGCTAAAGCTTTAACACATGGTCTTTTGATAGACATTTCAGATACAAAACATAGTACATAGGAAGGCTGCACTGACATACAAAGAATATTCCTTTGTGCATGCCTATAAGGCCCCTGGCTCTTGAATGAGACACAGACAGGAAAGGCTTGAACATATGCACAGGAACACACACACAGGTATACAAATACATACATGACACATGCACACATCACATACATTCAAGCATTAACATGTCCCCACTCGCACACTCTGGCACACACGTATATTCATAATCACACATACATGCAAACACATGTGCACACATCTAGAAATTCACCCATACAAATACATGTGCATGAGCATACATGAATATGTAGCAAGTTTTTGTAGTAAGGAGACCACTTGTTTGTTTTCCCAGCAGCCCAGACTCCTGAAATAATCACAAAGAAACTATATTATTTAAATCATGTTTTGGCCCATTAGCTCTAGCTTTTTATTGGCTAACTCTTACATATTAATTTAACCCATTGCCATTAATTGGTGTATTGCCACATGGCAGTGGCTTACTGGCAAAGTTCAGCATGTCTGTCTCCAGTGGGGCTCCATGGCTTCTCTCTGACTCCACCTCCTTTCTCCCAGCATTCAGTTTAGTTTTCCCTGCCTAGCTCTGTTCTACCCTATCAGGCCAAGTCAGTTTTATTTATTCATTAATGGTAATCACAGAACACAGAGGGGAATCCCACATCCATTTTTTTTTCTGTCCCACCAACCAGCTCCCAAATGTTGACACAGATACTTCTTACTAATTATGAAAGCTCACCCTATAGCTTAGACTTGTTCCTAACTAGCTATTATAATTTAAATTAACCCATTTATATCAATCTAGGTTCTAGCATGTGGCATTACCTCTCTTTTATTTTTTTTTTTCAATTTATTTATTATGTATACAGTGTTCTGTCCACATGTATGCCTAGGTCAGAAGATGGCACCAGATCTCATTACAGATGGCTGTGAGCCACCATGTGGTTGCTGGGAATTGAACTCGGGACCTCTGAAGGAGCAGCCAGTGCTCCTAACCTCTGAGCTATCTCTCCAGCCCCTCTCTTTTATTTTGTACTCCTGTTTCCTCTCTGTCTGTCTGGCAAGTCCACCTTTCTTCTTCCTAAAGCTTTCTCTGTCCAGAAGTCCTGTCTATACCGCCTGTCTAGTTACTGGCCACTTAGCTTTTTATTAAACCAATCACAGTGACATATCTTTACACAGTGTAACCAAATTTCTTACAATATGAGTGTGTACATACTTACAGAATTATCCACATTTATGCTCACATGCACACAAACACACACAAGCATATACAATGTTCCAATCCTTACAGATGCAGGCAGATACATATACAATTCTATTTTGGAGAGGGATCCTCCAAACACTAAAATTAGCATAGTAGATTCAGTTTTCTCACAGAAACTTCCTATTTCTGCTCTCTGGCTCTTTGCTATAGTTTCTGAGTGCTATATTCCAGGGCATCCTGCTCCCCTTACCACTTTCCTTCCTGTGCTCTAAGTCACCTCACAGACACCAAGCCCCGTCTTTCTTCTGTAAAGCTGTCTTTATGCTGTTCTGGCACTCAGTGGACCCTGATCTCCACCTACAAGGAGATATTACCTCCGCTCATTTCAGAAAGAATTCGCCTCCTGGCCAACACTATCCCCAGGCAGAAATTCTCAGATAACAATATATGTCAGACAGCCTCTCCTCTGGGCACCTGCTGATTCCCTCTTTAGAACAGCAGTGGTTTTCAATGATGTTTAATCTCATCTTCTTTTGCTAAATATACCCCCACTCCACCTTTCTAAAATAAAGTTTTCTTTTCTTTGATTAAAAACTAAATGAAACAATGGTGTTTTTATTTCACACATACAACCCAAAGGACTTATCCCCTCAGAGTGGAGGGCCGCTGTTTGCAGTCTCTTCTGGCCAGGCCAGAGGAAGGAGGGACAACATCATAGCACAGACTGTGACTTCACAGCTCCACCACCTTTTAAAATCCTTTCTCCTTCACGTAGCATTCTAGTGACTCACCAAGTGTGGTGACAAAGCTTGGCCAAACTTTAGTCACGCTGAAAGCTCCTCCCAGGCCACATGCATACTGCCTGTGAGATGCAGACATCCTTAAGTCAGCACAGTCAGGCCCCACGTTCTCATGTGTCTGAGTGCTCTTCTCATAGATCAGGTTTCTCATCCTCTCCCAGGCCCTGGTGATGCGGCCCTTACAGCCTGGCTCTAACTAGAAGCCCTTAGATTGGTTTAGCAGGAATCTCTCAGGCCTCCAGATGGTGATTTTCCATTCACTGATCCCCACCTACCCTGTTGCTATTTGCCCATGTTGTATTCACAGTTGCGCACAATCTCTCTCCCTCATTGCAAGACACACACACACACAAATACAAATATACAATACGGGCTCTTCCAGCTATCTAGTAGGTCTTGAAGAGAATACACTCTACCATGATCTAACACAAATGACTGAATATTCCTTTAACAGAGAATCAACCTTCTGCAGAGCAATAAATACACACATGTAAATATGAATAGATATGTCTGCAAGTGTTGCACGTTTTAAATACATGTACTTGGGAGCTAGAAAGAAGACTCAACAGAGCACAGACCTCTCTTGCAGAGGACCTGAGTTTAGCCATGTTGAATGTTTTTAACTGCCAGCAACACCAGCTCTGGGGGAATCTGATGCTCTCTTCTGGTTTCCATGGGCAACCGCACTCACATGCACATAGCCCCAAACAGACACATAGGTAAAAATAAAAATAAATCTTAAAAAAATAAACCTTAGGGGGTCAAAGGATGGCTCTCTGGTTAAGAGCACTGGCTGCTCTTCCAGAGGACCCAGGTTCTATTTCTAGCACCCACATGGCAGCTTACAACCATCTATAACTCCAGTTCCAGGGTCCGGTGCTCTCTGATTACCTGCATTCATACACATATATTTTTAATTAAAAAGGAACCTTGGAAATACACATACTTAAGCATTGTATATTTATATACACACAAAAAAATATAAATATACAAAAAAAAATTCCATACAACTCATTGAGTAAATGTATGTCTAACAACTACTGTAGAGGGAATGGAGGGATGCGTTCCCGCCCTACTCCCACATGGCTAGCTTTACACCCGAAATAACAACACACAAATTGTATTAATTTAAACACTGCTTGGCCCATTAGCTCTAGCCTCTTACTGGCTAACTTTCACATCTTGATTAACCCATTTCTATTAATGTGTGTAGCACCACGAGGTGGTGGCTTACCGGGAAGATTCTAACCTGCATCCATCTCGGAGAGGAGAGCTATGGCATCTGCATCATTGCCTTCTTTCTCCCAGCATTCTGTTCTGTCTACTCTACCCACCTATGTTCTGACCTATCAGGCCAAGCAGTTTCTTTATTAATTAACCAATGAAAGCAACATATAGAAAGAAGACCCACCTACATCAAACTACCATATGCCTGACATAGTCAAAGCCAGCAGAACTCAGTCCTCTTCTCTTACAGTTAAGTTGAGAAATAGACATTAATCTTACAAATAGGAAAGTCAGGCTGTTTTACTAATGTCCCTCCTCAGTAGCAGTCACTAGTCATTCCCAGCCAACCCTCCCTTAGACAGGAAAGGTGTTCCCTTCCCTGCCCCGAGTTCCTGTAAGCATCCCACACCAGCACCTCCCTGCATTATAAAGAGTGGCAGCATGTTGGGCCGGAGAATGCGGGGAGGTAGCCACAGTGATTGGCAGCCTTCCCACCTGTCACTGCCTGTCCTCTCCCTAAGGCAAGACTTGGCCTCTCTTTAACTAATCTTTCGAAGAAAATCCCAGTCACTCTGCAAATCTTCACTCCCAGTCTTAGGCTTGACCCAGCAACATTTTCTTCTCAACAGTTGAAAGTCTGCAGTTTTGAGTCCAGTTCCTCAGTGGGGATGTCCAGCTAATGGGGGCCTTCATAGTCCAGCAAAGGACGTCCCCAAGTCTAGAGTGGAGTGGAAAAGGTAGGCTCATGAAAACTCTGCAATTTAACCAAGATACACGAGGGGAGAGGGCATGGCATATGCAACCCAAAAACAGCAGGTTTGTTTTATGGGGAATTAAGGGTAAAGTCCTAAGTTTAGAAGTGTGGCAACAGTCAGGGCCACTAACAGTAAACCAGTGGAGTCGTGTCCTTGGTTTGGACTTGGGTGAGATAATGGTGTTGAGGAGGCCTGGGCTCTGCACTAGCTGTGCTAAGTAGCACAGGGAGGCTCCCCAGAGAGCTGGGGGTGGGAATGATCTACATTACTAGCATGAGGCAGCTGAACAGCCACAGAACCATTTACACAGACCAGGAAGACACAGATATGAGAAGAGAGGACACTAAAAAGATGTAGATTTGAAACAGCCAGTGTCTGTATCTAATACTGTATCTCAAAATGGCTGGAGGTTGTTTTGCAACAGAGGTACATGCCAAGAGCAGAAAGGGCGAAGCCAGGTAAAGTCTTTGAAGCCTGGTTCTACCACCAGCTGCTTGCTTGACTGTGGGCAGCGTTAGTGCCCTCTTGGCATCAACGCTGCTTAGTTCATTTACAGTGTTTAACAGAACACTGAAAGCAAATGGTATTGGTTTGGCAGGGCCCACAGCTGCTATTTAGCTAGGAACATCTGCAAGTAATCTCAAATATCCATTCACTTTAGAGAAAAATTCTGGGAGGATGCAAATGTGTGGGTGGATCACTCAGTCCCCTGGTAGGACAAAGGGGAAGATGAGGGCTGTGTTAGCTACTTTTCTGTGCCTGAAATAAAACACGAAGACCAAGACAACTCAGAAGAAAGAGTTGGGGGGCTCATGGCTCCAGAGGTCCATCACAGCAGAACAGTGATGGCAGCTGGCAGACACAGTAGCCGAGCGCTCTTATCTTGAACCTCAAGCACAAAGCAGAGAGAGAAAACTGAGGGTGGCCTAAGGCTTTGAAACCTCAAGGCATCCCCCCCCACGGCCCCGTGACCTGTTTCCTCCAGCAAGATCATGCCACCTAGACCTTCCCAAGCAGCACCACCAAATGGGTTTCAAGAATTCAAATGTCAGAGCCTGTGGGGAATGTTCTCATTTGAAACACAAGGACCACCATAAGAAAAGAGAATGGTGATGGACTCTGGTCCCATCTGAGAGACTAACTTTGGTCCATTCTACCTGGATGGAGAGTGGGAATGAATATGCTCGAAGTAGGAGCCTGAAGTAGAGTTGGTTTGGGAGGGGTAAGGGTGGAAGAGGTTGGGGAAGGTGTTGGAAGCCCAGGAGTCCTCCAGTGCAGCCCTGTGTGTTGTTACAGGAACCAGGCGACTCAGAGTGATCTGGAATTGGAAAGGGAGTTTGCATACCATACTGAGCCCCAATGGCAGCTGGGGGTGGGTTGCCAACACAAGACAGACAGATGTATGTGGTAAAGCACACTTCAAAACCTGGCATTATTAGAGAGTTGGGCATTGCAGGCACTAACCTGCATGGAGGACTGGGAAAGCATCGGGCAGGCTCACACCTGAGAACAGGTGTGCAGGAGGCATGGGGATGACTTTGAGGGCACTGCAGCTCTTTGTGAATAAATGGTGCTCACACCTCTCAGATATGAAATTCCATATGAATTCATTTGTAACTACACCCTTAGGCTAGCAAAGTCAGAGATGGAATGAACTTGAGGATACATAATTGAGTAGGAAGTAGCCAGTCAACAGGGGAGTGGCCACACATCTGTAATCCCAGTACTAAGAAAGCTGAAGCAGGAAAATTTCTGAGTTTGAGGCAACCCAGCAGTACACAGTAAGATTCTGCTTCAAAAATACCAAAACAGAGAAGGAGGAAAAAGAAGAGGAGGCCAGAAAATAGTGGCTGTGGGCTACATGACTCCCCCTTACACCCCACTTCTGATCTAGATTCCATTGCTTCTGGGTTATAATAAGGATTCTTGCAATTTCTCCTTCAAATTATCTTTGCCCATGGCTCACTGCCTCCAAACTATATGACGCATGAAGCAAACGCGTGTTCTCTGGTGCCTGGCCACAAAAGAAAAAGCCGATCGTGGTAATTCCAACACAAGTTGCTTAGTTATTTCAAAATAAACAACAGTACCACATCTGGAAGATGCATATTTCCTTTTATGTTAGTGCTTTTTGCTTCTTCCTGGACACTGTACTGTGAAAAGAACTGGTATTTGCAATGGCCATTAACATGCACACACTCATCAGTACTTAGCAACTTCTGGCTAAGATGAACATCACACAGAACACTGGCCTGCTTCTCTTTACTACTCATTCTTTTTTTTTTTATTATTATTAATTTATTTATTTAATTATTAAATATTTCTGCCTCTTCCCCGCCACCACCTCCCATTCCCTCCCCCTCCCCCAATCAAGTCTTCCTTCCTCCTCACCCCAAAGAACAAGCAGGTTTCTCTGCCCTGTGGGAGGTCCAAGGACCACCCACCTCCATCCAGGTCTATTAAGGTGAGCATCCAAACTACCTGGGCTCCCACAAAGCCATTACGTGCAATAGGATCAAGAACCCATTGCCATTGTTCTTCAGTTCTCAGTAGTCCTCATTGTCCATTATGTTCAGCGAGACCGGTTTTGTCCCATGCTTTTTCAGTCCCCGGCCAGCTGTTAAAGCTATAGTTGAAGTTGGAGAAATGTAGTGAAAAGAAAGGCCCATGAGCCTTTGGAAAAGGATGCAGCCACAGGAAGAAATGGCTATGTTCCCCAATGACAGTGACAGCTGACTAATTTTCACTCACTTTGTAAACATTTTATGTGTCAAAGAACTCGGAGGATAAATACTTCAACCAGCCATTCTTTCTTCTTCCTATTGCTTGTCCCCTTGACCAAAGCCAACTGGAAATTCAACTACAGGGTGAAGGAATCATTGCTGTGGTAAGAAGTGTCATTTTACATGGCAGGGTGGGAAGGATAGATCTAGGGGACAAGTAGAAGATAGCCAGCTAAGCACTCCAAGGCAAATGAAAGACTCAAGCTACTTCTGTGGTGTGGGGCAATTATCTGTATTCTGTCAATTATATTTTAAATAAACACTGATTGGCCAGTAGCCAGGCAGGAAGTATAGGCCAGACAACCAGACAGGAAGTAGAGGTGGGTCAATGATAACAGGAGAATTCTGGGAATTAGGAAGCCCATTCCTCAGCAGTTGTGAGCCCGCTACAGGAGGAGCAAGAGGTGACTGCCTTGCTGAAAAAGGCACTGAACCATGTGGCTAGCATAGACAGAATAATGGGCTAATAAAAGTTATAAGAGTTAATAAGAAGCCTGAGATAATAGGCCAATCAGTTTATAACTAATGTAGACCTCTGTGTGATTTCTTTGGGACTTAATGATTGCGGGAACTGGGCAGGACAGAAATCTCAGTCAACACTTCTGGACACGTGTACAACATTTTTTTAAAGATTCATTTTTTATTCTATGTGTATGAGTGTTTTACCTGAGTGTATATTCATGCACAGTGTGTGTGCCTAGTTCTCATGAAGGCCAGGAAAAGGCAAATGATCCCCTGGAAATGGAGTTACAGACAGCTGTGAACCACCATGTTGGTGCTGGAAACTAGACACAAATCCTCTGCAAGAGCAGCTGATGCTCTTAACTGCTGAGTCTTCTTTCTAGCTCAGATGAGTTACATCAGCTGTAGACAATTCCTCGAGGGTCAGACACGGTGGCATACACCTTTAATCACAACACTCTGGAGCCAGAGGAAGGGAGGTCCCTGTGAGGTCATGGCCAGCCTGGCATGTATAGTAAATTCCAGAACAAACAGGGCTACGTCAAAAGACTCTTTGAGGAAAGAAAGAGACACAGAGATACAGAGACAGAAAAAGAAAGAATTTTATGAGAAAAAGCCAAAGAAATAGACAACAGATAGATTTATAGCTGGTTAAACAAAGCACATGGCATTGATGAGATCCATATAATAGAAACTTCTAGAAATTGCTGACTTGTAGGAAGCAAAGATACAGACTCTCATAATTAATTTTCTTATTGTACAGCTGTAAGGTGTACAGAAGTCTTTGTGCTCACAGATATGCACTAGGGGAACCTGGAATGTTAAGGAAGGCAAACCAGTTTCCTGCCCAGAAATATGGAGTGGACATGCTACTAGCCTGGTGACATTTGCACTGTCTGTGTAGCCGAAGACTTTCCAGCACCAGGCCCTCTTACAGGCCTTCCTTGTAAATTTGTTTTTCTCAATCAATCTATAGAATCCATCTTTAGGTAAGGTGTTACAAGTACTTCACAAAGAGTTCCAATGTAATCACATCTAATCTGTATTTAGCTAACTTGATGGCCCACAGAGATTTAAGTATGCTTGGTTGTGCACACAAGATTGAGTCAATCATCACAAGAATAGTTTTCAACAGCTTGTGCTGTTTAAATATGAATAAAATGAACCCAGGGCCTGACTCCTGAAATGTGAACCAACACTGGCTATAGAGCCATGTTGTGCCAAACTGCCTTCTCGCTTCCCACAGTTCATCTCTCTGCTGCTTGTGAAAGTTACAGAGACCACTCCCCAACACACACACACACACACAGAGAGTGACTAAAATTTGGCGAATTAGAAAGTAATATTGGTCTTGCCCTTGCCTGTGTCCTCATTGCCCTCTGCAGTAACCATCACTGCATAAGGACAAGTAGCTTTATCGCTTTGGCAGACTCCTTCTCTCTTCTGGTAACAACACCGTCACGATCTCCAAGAATCTACCTCAGATCCTCAGCTGTTGGATATGGTCAGTTGCATTATTTGCCTTCTGCTTAATGAAATGTTGAATTGAAATGAAATCTACGCCCTGGCAATGCTGAAGCAGGCATGGGCAGCCCATACATGGTGGTTCTGTTGAACTTGCCCTTATTGGGTTTCATGGTCTAAGTTGATGAGGACGACTGACCAGGTCTCTTACTCAAGAGGGTGCCAGATCTCATTACAGATGGTTGGGAGCCACCATGTGGTTACTGAAAATTGAACTCAGGACATTTGGAAGAGCAGGCAGTGCTCTTAACTGCTGAGTCATCTCTCCAGCTCCCCGACACACACTTCTGGGTAACGCCATAAGTCAGTTAGAAGCCTAGGATCAGTCCCACTGGAAGCAGCCAGTTGATGCTACTTTTGTCTTTGGATTAAGTGCTGGGAAGGTGCAAGTTTGGACCAATGACAGCTGCTGTCCCCAGTTCAGCAGAAGAGGATATGTACAAAAAGAGAATTTGAGATTCTCATAAAAACAGAAGCAGAAAATATCTAAAGACAAAGAAAAAGAAGTGATCTCAATAATATTGTCTCGGTTTCTGGGCCAACCTGTTCCTGAAGCATGCCAGTGGCTTCTATTCTTCTTCCTTCTATGAGCTACTCTGCTGTCTTTTCCCCTTTTGCCAGTTTGAGTTGGGTTTCTTCTGCTTACAATAGGGATGCCCAGCTAATCTGCCTGCATTCTAGGTCTACCGACATCGGTGATTTTCATATGCTTTAATACAAATAATTCGTATATTGGCAGAGAAACAACTGTTGTTGGGTCTTCAGTAAATGTCTGTGGGGTAAAAGATGGTCATCATTAGATATTAATGTCCCCCAAATGCTGTGTATTATAGGCTTGGTCTTCAAATGATGGATCCAACCATTGACAGGTGATTGGACCTAATAAGCAGAGTAACCCACTACAGAATTCACAACCAGTTAGTTTATCAGTACATGGTAGGATATGGGACTTAGAAGAAGGTGGAGCCAAGCCTTTGAGAAGTGTCTCTTCCTAGCCCCTTCCATTTCTCTCTCTACTTCCTGGCTATCCTGAGGAAGGCAACTTCCTCTTCCACATGTTGCTATGGCCATGACGTTCTGCCCTTCTTTGGGCTAAAAGCCCAAAGCAATGGATCCAGCTGTCCTTGGATTCAACTCTGTGCAAGACTGAGTCCCAGCAAATCTGCTCTCCTTTCAAACGGTCCTCTTGAGCAACTGTCATAGCAATGAAAAACTAGCAATCGTTGATACTGAAAGGCAGTGAAAGCCTTCTCTGGTGGCAGTATGGGGTCAGTGGAGGTGACACAGCTCTGCATGTATCTCCAGAAATACCAGTCCTCGCTGCCCCGGTCCTTGGTAAAATGCCTGCCACTGTAGAAGTCTCAAAGGGAAAGGAAGGCCACAGTCAATTACTCTATTGCCTTCTCCTCACATAAACAGCCATTTGGAATCTTCTCCCAGGCCATACATAGAAAGCAGTAAGAGGCTTGTGAAAACAGGCAAGGTTTTCCACAGATATCAGAACTCAGCCCCAGGCATCAGGTACCACATACCAGTTCTTGCAGTCATGGGGTTCTGTGGGGACCTTCTCAAAAACCATCTTCCCCGGGGCTCTCACACCCCATTGTTCTCTTCTGTCGATAAGGCAATCTCTGCTCATATGACCTCCTAGGCGCTGTTTCTTACATATATTATCTGAAGTCTGTGTTGAACCCTTCAAGGTTGCTGAAGTCCCAGGCAGAATACGTCCCTTACTGTGCCCTCAGCACAATCAGCCTTTCTCCCCCTGGGGTTCTCATTCAACTTCTTACATCAGGATCGCCTGCAGACAGTCTTGCCCACCTCTCCAGGTATGGAGAAGACAGGGATCCACATCTGTACTGTGAGAACCTCTGGCATCCTCTTTCTTAAAGCCAAAGCCATACCTTCCTAAGGAAACCACATTGCTCAGATCCATCGAAAAAGAATTCCCAGACTCTCTTTCTCAAGTTCTACATCCTCATACTAATGGCCTGAATTGAGGCTGAGGCTTCATGTCAGCAAGGCCAGCCTCGGTGCAAGAACACCCTCTTTCAATTGGAATTGCACCATCTGATACAGCAGCTACAAACCAGATTTGGCCACTGAGAACTTGAAGAGTTGCCGTCCAAACGGCAATTGCTCTGTGAGTGTAACAGTCACCATCTTTTATACACGATAAGCTAATGTAAAATATCTCATTGAGAATATATGTAACATGTAGAGTTAATAAGATAATTCATTATAATTGATCCCATTTCTTTCCTTTAAAAAAAATATTGCTACTAAGAAAAGTTAAACTACACACACAGCTTATATCTCTACTAAAGAGCACTGCTTTCAAATGTATGGGCCCATGGCTTTAGGGCTTACCTGAGCTAAAACCCCAGGATAGGACAAGTCCGGTTCAAGGGTCTGCTCCACGCTATTTGTGGATCCCACAGTCCCCTGCCTGGCACCTTCTAAACACGAGATAGTGTAGGGAGAAGGAGGAAGTGGGGAATAAGAGGAGATTTGCTGTAGTAGTGGTCGTAGTAGGTGACGCTGTGGATTTACTCAGCTCTCTTAAGCCCCATGCAAATTAAAGCCGTTGCTGTTCCGCTGACCTCACAGGTTGGAATATGGTTTGAGTGAAGCAAAATCTCCTTAAACTGTAAAATTACCTCATAAATAGTGGTTGTCACGGTAGTATACTCATGACGACCGCTCTCAGATTTTGGTATGCATTGCTGTAACTGGTTAGCATAGCTGGCCTGGGCCCCACAGCCATTTTTATTGCATCAAAGCTTAACACTGGGTCTGACACTAGGTGGCAGTAAAAGCTGCACTCCTTGCTGCCTTGGTCCCAGCAGCACAGCTGGCCCTGAACTGGAAAATGTGCAGTGTCCCTGAGGGACGCACCCCCACCCCCACACCCCCTTGGTTAAGAGCCTTTTCCATCTCAGGTTTGCTGTTAGGCACTGTGAAGAACACAGAAAGCTTCTAAGACACAGAACAGCTCTTCAGGAGCATTAGTGTGTTAAGAGACAATTACGGAGGCCACTGCTTTGAACTAAACTCTCTCACTAGGCCCCAGTAGAGCAGACCAAACCAAAATGGAGTCATTAGAGCTAAATACTGCATAAACAGAAAATGTAAGTAAATCAACCCTAAAACAGACTAGCTTCCTGGAAACAGACTCCAATCTCCCTAAGCTAATAAAAGGAAGTCCATTCTGCTCTAACCCTTCCCCCAAACGATGTAACCTCATATTAGCCACCAGTTCATTTCCCCCTTCTCTTTCCTTATCTCCATCTTGCAAAACCCACTGGTTTAACCTTGTCCAGCGACAGCTTTTGTTTCATTTTGTAGAACTGAGGCAGCCCTGATTCACCATCCTTGAAGAAAAGCCATGCATATTTATGATAAAATTTGTTGTAATTTTGCCCTTTGATGAGTCTAAGAAAGGAGACTGGCGCTCAAAAAAATCTGTGTTGGAGAGAGGGGTGGCAACGGTGGGTGTCCTGAGAGGCCTACAGGGGAAACGGGAAGAGCTTCCTGTGGCGTTTGACATGTGACATCTGAGCTGGGTTCTCATGAAGGATGTCTTCTGTTGGTGGAGAAAGCAGGGGACGTTCCAGAAGAGGAGTGAGCGAGTGCAAAGGATACCTGGGACACCACTGAAAAGGGGGGGGGGGCGTTTGGAAAGGGCAGACGAGGGGTGGGCATGGTAAGACAGGGCGACATGGTGAAGACACGTCCTGCCTGGGACAGCGGCGTCTCTGCTGACCCAGGCGTCTCTGCTGAGCAGACAGGGAATAGTGGATGACAGTGGGAAGGTGCCACAGCTAATCCTGGTAGTCAGCTTGAATGAAATAAACACAAGCCTCCTGACTTGTGAGGGACTTACCTTGGTAAGTGTGGGCAGCGCCGTCTAGTGGTCACAGTGACAGGAAACTTTGCTTCTGTCACGCCTGCCTTCACTCCTAGGGCAAGTTCACCTATCCTGTGGCATTCCTTTGCTGATTTTAGAAACCACTTTATGATTCTGACATAGACTAGACTAGCCCTCTCCAGGAATCCTCTAGTATTTCAGCACCAGATTGGGGCTGCTGAGACATTCAGGCTTTTTTTGTTTTGTTTTGTTTTTCAAAGCAGGGTTTCTCTGTGGCTTGGGGCCTGTACTGGAACTAGCTGGTGTAGACCAGACTGTCCTCAAACTCACAGAGATCCGCCTGCCTCTGCCTCCTGAGTACTGGGATTAAAGGCATGCACCACCACCACCTGGTGACATCCAGTCTCATAAACAGAAATAGGGGATTTCTAGCCTTCCCAGTGTGAGATGGCCATTGTTGGCCTACCAGAACAATATCATGTAATCCAATTTAACAAGTTTCTCTTTTGTATATGTTCTCAATCCTGCCTTTCTCTTGTCCCTAGATTTCTCCTATTTATTCTCTCTGCATGTTAGACCCACCTATTTCTCTCTCCTGCCTTGTTATTGGTCACTCAGCTTTTTACTACACTAATCAGATGTTTTAGGCAGGCAAAATAACAGCTTTACAGAGTTAAACAAATGCAACATGAAAGAATGCAACACCTCTTTGCATCATTAAGCAAATATTCCACATCATAAATGAATGTAACATATCTTGAACTAATATTCCACACCGAACACTAAACAGAAAGGTCTAGTTAGGGCACAGAGCCATTTTCAGTTTGCTTAATACAGTTTGAAGGCCAGGAATGTTCTACAGGTAACAGACTATGTTTGAAGCTCCTGTGTGCTGTGTTGGTGTTGTGAACATAGTGATTCATTTCTCACTCCCCATCTTCCTCCAGCCCAGATGTGCCAATCCCTTTCCATTTCCTACTAATCAGCATATGATTGGGCCAGTTCTGGTGATGGAAAGTGGAAAGATAGCATCTAGGGAGCTTCTGAAGCAACTTTGATCGCTAAAGTTAATAGATAAACAGGATGGCTCTCTTCCTTCCCTTGTGCTGCTTGCTTGAGCCCCCGAACCACGTCAGCCTCTTCATATCGAAGGCGATCCACCGCTGAGTAAGGAAGTGAGAGAACCACAGAGGGGTTGACCACCAGGCAGGCTGCCCCCAAAGGCGGAGTCCATTTCCTTGTTGTTTGATACCGTGTGAGGGATGCTTCCTGTCACTTGCAGCTAGAAGCATTACAAAGCTTTCATCTGGAAAGGTTACTTTTCTTCTCTGTCGCAGAGCCGTCTCTGAAACAATCCCTGTGTTCTTGCATTCTGGAGTTTAAGTATGATCATGTTCAGAGCGCAGAGAGGCTATCTGTAGTTTTGGTACATGGGAGATTGAGTTTCCTTAGTGTAGAACCTTGGGTGAAGCTCCCTGTTATTTGCAGCCAAGAACATTATAGATCTCTATTTGAATCCTCCGAGCCTCCGTGAAGTAGACACTCTATTGCTTAGCTAAATCGCATCTATTGATTTATTTAGTGTTGGGGGGAGCACATTTACAATAATGTGGAGGTCAGAGGACAACTTTTGAGAGCCTCTTTCTTCCTAATGGAAAGTCTGTCCTCACAGTGAGTTTTCAGTTTGTGTGGATTCTCATAATCTGATAAATTTGACCCCATGCAAACTTAATTGAAGACCTTTAAACGGGATGAGATTTCAGCTCCATTGCTAGGGGGCATAATACGTCACTAGGGAAGCAGGCTTAAGAGTTAGGCTGTCCCAGTTCCACTGTAATCTTGGTTAAATTGCTCAATGTCTCTAAATATTGAGACTCTGTGTGACTCCATGTGCGTCACACACGTATTGCTTTAGAAGCTGTAAGAAACCAAGAGAAGTGCTTATTTTCTCAATTCTGAGGTGCATATTCTTTTCAACTGCTTACTAATTCTGAAATTGGGGTGTTTTCCTCAAACCTGTATGCCAAATAAACTTACAAGGGCAATTTATGGTGTGCGTTTGGCAGTTCATTTATTTATTTATTTACTTATTTATTTATTTATTTGGTTTTTCGAGACAAGGTTTCTCTGTGGCTTTGGAGCCTGTCCTGGAATTAGCTCTTGTAGACCAGACTGGCCTCGAACTCACAGAGATCTGTCTGCCTTTGCCTCCCAATGCTGGGACTAAAGCTGTGCACCACCACCACCCGGCTTGTGTTTGTCAGTTTATTAGTTACTTATTTTGTTGCTGTGGCAAACACCTGAGAAAGACATCATAAGGAAGAAAGGGTTTGTTTGAGCTCACAGTTTGAAGGGACAGTCTGTCACAGTGGGTAAGGCACAGTGGTGAGACTGGCTCTCTCCGCTGTGGTGCCGGGCACATAAGGCAGCTGATCACATCATGTCCACAGAAAGCAGGGAGTAATGCTGGCACCCAGCTCACCTTCTGCTTTGTCCCTTTTTACTCACTTGGGGTCTGCAGCCCATGGAATGGCGCTGCCCACATTCAGAGTGAGTGTTCTGTCTTCAGTTCAATCTGTAGGAATATCCTCATAGTGTACCTAGAGCTGCCATCCCCCCCCCCCCCGACAGTATCAGCAACCTCGTTGGTAAGATTACACGATGGTGCTACAGCTGTGGAAAACAGCATGGCAGTTCCTAGACTGGGTGGGGCATAGCTGAGAAAAAAATTTACATCCAGGTCCAGTCAAGTTAACAATAATGAATATCCATCACAGATGGAACTTACATGTTCACTCCATAATAAAATAAAATTTCAATCGTTATAGAAAAGAACACTAAACATCAAAGAAAAAGATTAGCATTGATAAAACTTAAAAAATATCTATTAACCAAGAGACCAAAAAGGAAGTGGGCAGGTGCATAACACACTGAGAGAAAATATTCATAACATAGTCCCTTGGTATGGGGCTCCCTCCAGATCTGCCCCCCAGAACTCTCAACATTTGAGTTTGTGTCTACACACTGTGTTTGACCAGAGGGAACTGCCGGAGAATGGATGCCTCCGTTGTAAAGGGCATTGGGAAAATGTGAGCATAGAGTTCACTGTTATCAACTGGAACTAGTTCAAATGTATTTGGAACAAAATGTTGAAAAACAATACATTTACCAAAGAAATCCACTATTTAGCATTCAGGTAGAGGAAGGAGAAGGGGGAAGGTGAGCAGAAATGGATAAGGAGAACTTGGGGACCTATGGGTGTGTGCGTAGAAGGAAAACTGAGGTTACAATAGAAGCAGAGGAGGAGGAGGATGTGTCGGGAAAGGTGAGACTTGCCAAATGTTGCTGAGATGTGATGTAAGAATAGCATTATCAGATTTATCAAGGTCAGTGGGCTGTAAGGTGAGAAGGATTTGATTACATAATCCAGGCAGACAGCTCATGGTCACCTGCCAATGAAAGGTAAGAGAGCAATCGGAGCAAGTGAAAGAGGAGAGAAACATCGAGTGTGACCAGAGTCACAGGTAGCAGTCTGCCGCTGCTGCCGGGATTGACGGTCAAAATTTTACTTTTTAGTAATATGTAGTCTGTGCCCAGTGTCCATGGTGGCCAGAAGAGGGCATTAGAACCATAGAACACAGGCAGCTAGCTGTGAGCCCCCTGGTGTGGGTGTTGGGAACCCAGTCCTGATCCTCTGCAAACCATTAGGAGCTCTTAACCTTCAAGAAATCTCTAGTCCCAAACTTTAGTTTAAGATAACAGCTCACATATTATGGGCTAGCTTGAAACTGTCTGTGTCTCGAGGTTCTTTTGCTGGATACTGTGTAGCTCAGTGACTTTCAGATATAAAGTAAACCACTGGTTCAGAGTCATGGCAACAGGTTTGAAGCATTCCTCTTAGACAAGAAGGACTGGGGACACCATTGTTGCATAATGTGTGTACAATGGATGACTGTGAAGTGCTTTTGTTGGCCAGAGGTGATTTAATGTAGTCAAACTTGAGTCAGCACTTCTTGTCTTCTTGACATAGTGGACAAGTGTACTAGCAGACAGCCTAGATTTAGTTGAGAGAGCAGGTCTGTTAGTCATCAGAGCACAGGTATTGTTTTGAGTTTGACTTCAGGTTGATGACAATTGCTGGCTGTCCTCTCTAAAGGCAGATGTTTCTCCATATGCAGTGAAGGGTTATAGTCACAGTGAAGAGTATAGTCACAGTGAAGGATTATAGTCACAGTGAAGGGCACAGTCACAGTGAAGGGCACAGTCACAGTGAAGGGCATAGTCACAGTGAAGGGTTATAGTCACAGTGAAGGGCACAGTCACAGTGAAGGGCATAGTCACAGTGAAGAGTTATAGTCACAGTGAAGGTTATAGTCACAGTGAAGGGTTGTAGTCACAGTGAAGGGTTATAGTCACAGTGAAGGGCATAGTCACAGTGAAGGGTTATAGTCACAGTGAAGGGCATAGTCACAGTGAACGGTTATAGTCACAGTGAAGGGCATAGTCACAGTGAAGGGTTATATTCACAGTGAAGGGCATAGTCACAGTGAAGGGTTATAGTCACAGTGAAGGGCATAGTCACAGTGAAGGGTTATAGTCACGTCACAGTGAACGGTTATAGTCACAGTGAAGGGTTATAGTCACAACTGTCTTTGAGCTCACCACACTTATCTCAGCAGGTGACTGAGTTTTGCCTTTTGTGGCTAAATTTTCAGAACTGTTGCCTTCTTCCTTCTTTTATTTTTGATTGTGAGCCTAGCCTTTAATGGCTGAGCCATCTCTCCAGCCCAACTTCTTTCTTCTAAAAAGTATATCTTTATTATTTTTCTGAGAATTTCCTATACAAATACATTGTGTATTTGATCATATTTACTCCCCACTCCTCCCCTTAACTCTTTCCAGCTCCATCTCTCCACCTCCATCCACACCCAACTTTTTATCTCCTAGAGCACTGGACTTAGCTCCATTACACATCCAAGTGCTCCTTTTTTCCTCAAACTGTACATTTTGTAATTCCCTCTGTCCAACTTTCTCCTTTATAGATCTGCTGAAGAATGACCACTAATAACCATGTGACACAGTCAGTACTAGGCTTTCTTGAAATCTCCTCTGACAATACTATCAATTCAAAACTCCTTAATTTCATGTAGATTTTTAAGACAAGGGTAAAAAGCAGCCACATTTGTCACCAAAATGTCATAAAAATCATCTCTAAGCCCCTTACTAATCATATTCTTCCCCCTGAAACTTCTTAAGCTGGGCCCCTACAGTTCAAATCAGTCTCAGCCTTGTCTTCCATGTACTCACTAAGAGAGCCCATTAAGCCCCGCTTAAAGGGCCCGACTGTTTTTCTAGTTCAACATCCCAGTCTTCTCTAGCCCTCCAACAAACAGCATGATCAGACCTACACAGATACACCACTCCCTGGTACCAACTTCTGTCTTAGTCACTGTTCTATTGCTGTGAAGAGACACCATGAGAACCAAGCAATTCTTATAAGAAAAAACATTTCATTGTGGACTTGTTTACGGTTTCAGATGCTTAGTCCATTATTATCAAGGTGAGAAGCATGATGCTGGAGAAGTAGTTGAGAACTACATTCTGGTCCATAGGTGGAGAGAGAAGGACCACCTGGCATGATCTTTCTAAAACCTCAAAGCATAATCCCAGTGAAATACTTTCTTTAACAAGGTCATACCTCAAATCCTTCTCAAATAGTGCCAATCCCTGATAAATAGCCATTTAATATGGGCCTGCGAAGCCATTCTCATTCAGCCACCACATCCCCTTTCTCTATTCCTTTCTTTGTCTCTAAAGGTCACCTCATTCCTCTATTTCTTCTCTAATCTCAGTGACGATCTCTACAATAAATATCTTTTCTATTGTGAGGTCGCCACAGAAGATCTAGACTGGCATCTCTTCTTTCTAGAGTGGAGTCTTCATCTTGATCAGGAACCACACTGTGAGCTATACTTCGATCTTGAACTTCATCTAGAACTGGAACAATACTGCTGCTTCTCACCTCAGTATTTGTGGAGGATCCAAAGGTCAGTGATGTCCGAGCTACTGCAGCAAGTTTTCCAACGGTCACGTGTGGTGGCTTGTGCCTCTAACCTCTGTGCTTGGAAAGCAAAGGCAGGGAGATTCCTGTGGGGTTGTGGTCAGCCTGGATCACATAGTGAGCTCCAACCAGCCAGATCTGAACAGCAAGACCTCCTCTAAAAAGTTTTTTTTTTTTTGGGTGGGGGATTTCTGAAAAAATTAAACTGTAAATTCTAACTATTAACATACTGAAGCATGATTCCTGAGATTTTTTAAAGAGGTTTTTAAAAAAGAATGTATGTATATATGTATATGTTTGTGTGTGTGTGTGTGTGTGTGCAAGCACACACAGATGCCTACAAAGGCCAAAAGAAGATCCTCTGGGGCTGGGGGTTATAGTTGGTTGTTGAGTTGTTCAACATGGGTGCTGGGAACTGAATTCTGAGCTGCTGGTGCATCTCTCCAGCTCTAAAACATCTCTCTACTTTTAAAACACTGTTTTTAGAGGTTGTGGGTGTACCGTGGCACACACATGGCACACATGTGGACGTCGGAGGATGACTTGCAGGAGTCAGTTCTCACCTTTAATTTTGTGGGTCCTAGAGATTGAACTCAGGTTGTCATTCAGCCTTGGCAGCAAGTCCCTTTACCTTCTGGGCCATCTCGCCTATCCTATGCATGTGAAGAATTTTAATAAGGTAGGCTGTCATCGAACTTTGTCACTTATTCACAAGCAGGCCCTTCTTCCAACTGTTCTAGAAGATCTGGCTTTGAGGATGATTTTGTGGGAGGCAGTTTCTCAATGTTAGCACAACCCACAACTCAAGTTTCATCATTATCTTAAGGTCTGTGTCACATCTAAAGCCCTTTGCCTTTTACACTGAAGCGTAAATACACACGTGACTGAGGAAGAATGGAGGGGAAGGCAGTGTTTGAGAGAAGAGTGAGGGAAACTAAGACTACATTAGATACTATGAATCGTAACCCCTAAAACTGTGCATCGAGCATCGAGCCCTATTCTAAGCACTTCTAAAAATTCATTTATGTGTCATGAATGACATAATGAAGTAAGTTTACCATCTAAGTCACTTGTACTTATCAAATGAGGGAATACAATGGAGAGAGGTGAAGTAACTCTCCATTGAGAAGTCACCCTAGTTCACACAGAATGCAACAGGACAGAATGGAGGCCCCAGGGCCACTTTATCTCTTAACCACCCTGCCACCCCACTTCCTGCCTAAGAGCCTCCAAGGACATCTGGCCCAGGAAGTGCTTTAGCAGGCCCAGGGCTTCCTGGCATGGTTTTCCAGAGCCTTCTCAGCACCCCTCAAAGGAGATCCAAAAGAGATTAGTCCTGGACGAGGCAAGGAATTAGACTGGAGGGTGGAGGAAGGACAGCACCTGTTTGCACTACACAGAAAATAATATCCAAACAAATGAAAGCAAACTTGAGCAGAAGCTCGGGGATCAGCACAGTGGTCTCTGGTTTCAGTGACCCCCTCTGTTCTGTCACTCTCTGGGCATTGCCTTTGGGAACTCTGGGAAGTTTAGGAATGTAGGAAGAACACCACGAGCTGAGCTTTGTGACACCGCTCCTAAAGCCTGGAGGTTTAAGGAGACTTCGTTTATTGAACTCAGGATGGAGCTTAAGAATTTCAGGGTTTGCAGTCAACTCTTCGGAGTCTTTAAAAGAACTCAGTTCAGATTACCAAGGTGTACCAAATAACAGCAGAGTCTTTGCTGTAATTGTAATAAACCTGGTTTAGTTTTGTTTCTTTTTTTTTTCTTTTTTAATTTGTTTTGTTTTAAACCAGCTCTTCAGGACTGCAAGTCACCAAACTATGTACTACGTGAAGCCTGATCTCCACTTTCCCAACCACAGCAAATGTCTGAGTTTCTCTTGCTCTGTGGCCTCACGAACATGTTTTTTTTTTTGGTTTGGCCATTTTGATAACAAGCACTCTCGTCGAGGTAAGGAGGCATCACCTAATGCTTTTGATTTGTATTTTCCTGAGTAGAAGGGTTGAGCTTTGAAAAGAAAACACACACTGATCATTTCTATATCTTCTTCAGACAGTGTGTTCAGACTGCACTAGTAAAGCTATGAGAACAATCAAGGATACTGCTGAATGAAAGGATAATGCTAAAAATTATGTCAAATTATCATATTGGACTCCATAAATATGTATAGATAAATGTCTCCCTTTTTATTAAGAGAAAACACTTTAGATGGTACATATCACTGACACTAGTTAACTCCAAGGAGCTATTCTGAGAGTTTCAATATTCACTTTTTGCATTTATTGTTTTCTTGGTTTTTGAAAATGAGCTTGAACTTTTTAAATAAGAAAGTTAGTTTTAACATTAATAATAGGTAACAAATAAAGCCAGTTATACAGAATAAGGTTATAGAAATAGGAAGGCTCTTCCAGAAAATTCTGTCTTGGAATCTATTTCCCCTCCTTGGATCTCTCTCTCTCTCTGTGGGCCCAGGAAGCCAAAAGTGGGACGATGTCTTCATTCTCTGTGTGTTTGCTTTCTCTTGTAATAGGCAATCACGGCAGGGTCATAGCCACGGGGAACACTTTCCGTGTGAGCTCACCTGAGTCTCTCCGATCTGTTCCTGTGTTAGAATCTTCATATTTATATTGTCAGCTAGGTCTGATCATAGTTCTCCATGCCCAACACGGTTACCTGAATAAGAGCAAGCAGGGGAACACGCTGCCCTCTCCGCTGTACTCTGTTCCATTCTCCGTCGCATTTGTAGCTGCACCAGCGATGCTCCCAAAACAGCAATTCTGTCATTTCTCTGATAGCCCTCTTCCATCATTTCTCGTCTAATTTAATCTACAGTAATAAACATCATTTTCCACTTTTAAAAAGCATGAGGCAGGAGCATATGTGCTTTTTAGCGTGCATGAGGAGGTCCGAGAACAGCCTAGGGTGGTGGTCCTTCCCTTCCATGGCATCTCTTGTCGTTACCCCCGTGTAGACCAGGATAGCTGACTCATGAGCGCCTAGAGTTCCTCCAGCCTCCAGCCTCTCTTCCACAGGAGTGCTGGGATATACATGTTTGCTACCACATGTATAATGTGGCTCTCCAGGGTTCTGGGATCTGCATTCAGGTCCTCATGCGTTCACAGTGAGTATTTTACCCACGGAACCATCTCCCCAGCCTCCGCTCACGTATTTCATTCTCACACCTGGTAAATAAAGTTGCTAAAGCTCCTCCACAGAGGCTCAGCAACTGTCCTCGTCTCTGTCTCAAAAACAAATGACTGACAAATTATGATCCCGTGACAAAACATATTATTTCCCTAACATTTTTTTTTTCTGCTGGGACCTTGCTGCAGCTGCCAGGCCAACATTATCCATAGGCCTGTGTTCAACTTTTTCTTCTCCTTGACTTATGTGAGCTGAGAAGCTGGGCCAGGCTCAGTTGTCTTTCTTTAGGAAGTCTAAATAAGAGTCACTCGGACCTGGCAGAGCAGTTATCTGGAAGGGAAGATGGGCTCTGCGAGGCTGTTTCCCCAGACTTCCCTGAATTCCTAAGCTTACGGAGGAACAATTTACAAACACGGGGTCACTTGGTTGGTGCCACTTCATGTCCTTTTTCTCCTTCTAAAGAGAAATAATTAGACCGTGGATTAGCCGAGAAACACTAACGATGCCGTTTAAACTGAGGTAAGGGAAATAGCTCATTGTGGAGAATTAAATGGGGTGAGATACAGCATTTACAACATGGTTTGTCCTTGAGACTGTTCAGGAATTTTCTGAAGACTAAGAACATCTTATACCTAGAAAAAATTTCTTTCTTAAGATGTTAAGTTTGAATTCTTTTATATCAAACACCCAGAGCCTTTACTACATGATTGAGGCGACTAGGAAAAACAGAGAAGTAAATAAAACTAGGGCTTCAGTTAAACCACTGCTAGACATAATCCCAAAGACTCTAACTCCTACTATAGAGCTACTTGCACTTCTGTGCTCATTGCTAATGTATTCACAATGGCTAGTAAATGGAGTTAGTCTAGATGTCTATCAAGGAAAATGAGAATGTTACACATACAATGCAATATCATTTGTCTGTAAAGAAAAACAATGCGAAACTCTCAGGAAAATGGGTAGAAGTGGGCTAGAACCACAATGGTAAGAGAATCAAGAGCTAAAAGTTGACCTCTGATCTCCCCCAAAATAAATAAATAAAAATAGAGGGAAATAAGAAAATAGTTGGAACTAGGAAATACTGTATTAAATGAGGCAACCCAGACTCATAAACCAATGCACATGTTCTCTTCTCATATGTGAATTCTAGCTTTTAATGATTAGATTTGCAGAGATCAGGAAGCTAGAAAGAGACCACGAGACAGGGAGAGGAAGAAAACTTAAGGAGGAAAGAGAATGTTGAAAGGATGGTAGTAGGAGTATATGAGAAGACAGTGGAGAGAGAGCAAGGGCTGGGGTGTTAACCAGGGCTAAGGATGTATGAAAAGCTGTATGGAAACCCACTACTTTGTAAGCTAATTTGTTAGCAGGGAATCCATACCTGATACTGTGAACCTGCTCAAAAGCTGTGGAGGTCTTAACTTCTAGGTTGAACCTACGACAGTTGTTTGGCTAAATGAACATGTTGTCAAACTGCCTTGTAAATAATCATGTTTATACTCATTGATTAGTGATGCTCTCAGCCTTGGTTAGAGAATTTTCTTTTTGAAGTACAGAGCAGTCAGTACAGGGACTTGTATTTGGTCAAAGTGCTGAGATTAGGAGACTGAGGGCTCAGCCCAAATGGGACATGTCAATATTCCCCCGCCCCCAGGTCCCACGACTCAGGGAACACCATGGGAGCTAAGGTGGGAAGAATATGAGAGCTGGAGGGTGGGCAGGAAGCTGTGGGACTGTCTTCTGGACTTGACATGACAGCTATAAGCTATACCTGTGAACTCAGTCACTGGAGCTGACCACACAAGACCTTCTCAAGATTGAGCTGTCAGCATTCCAACCCTAGCTGAGGAATTATTGGCAATTGACGGCCACTGGGAGAAGAGAGTCCTTTTCTTCAAGAGTGTGAGCACTGTTCAGTTGCTCATGAGCCAATAAATAGCCCCATGCCCACACACACGCCAGCAACTGTTATTAAACTCTGTGAGTTATAGAAAAACAAAACAAAAGAAAACATAAAAGCAGAAAAGTAAAGTAGGATGGGGAACGTGTTGGGGAGAAGGCAAACTGAGGACTGGAAGGGGAAAGGGAGGAGACTGAGTGGGTGATGATGAGCAGATGTCACATATATCAAAGGAAAATGCAGTTTTCAAACAAAGGCTGAAATACAGGAGGAGCAAAAATCCAAATCGTTGAGGAATCTGATTGGGAAGAAGTGGAGAAGGCCAGTGGGAAAGTGGAGAAGTACTGGTTTAAATGATAGAAATAAAAGCTGTCCAATGTGGTGAGGGCCCAGAGGTTAGCACATGAACGCATGGCAGACTCTTAAATGTTGGGGGTTTGGGTATCTAAGGCAAAGGTTGCCATGACTGACTGATGGACACAACCAAGTTCTCATTATAGTGAGGCCTAAGGATTTGTGGTCCTGTGGCCATTCATATGCTGAGCAAGGCCAGGACTGCAGCTTACCTCGAGCAGTAGTTATAACAGACAGCTATTTTCCAGGAGACAAAACGCTCCAAAAATCCTGATACAGAGAGATAAGGAAGCTGAGAGAATGACTGATAACACACTTATCACTGACCATGACACAAGACTTAATCTGACAGAAAAAAATAAATAAACAAAAATGTCTTATTACGGTCACCTGTGCTGATAATAGAAACCTGCAGGTATACATCCACCTGAGGCAACCTGGATGTGTCCTTCAGGAAGTGCCTGTAGGGAGTTCCCTTCTTAGCTAGCTCAGGATTGACCACGCCAAACGTTGCACATAGCTTGTGCAAAAGTTAATTTAATTAACTGAGACGCTGAGATTGCCTTCTGTCCCTTAAGTTTCCACAAAACAAAGTTTGAAACACAGTCTTGGGTACAGAAGGTTACCCTAAGGAATAGGAAGGAGTAAGAGGATGGAGAGCAATGAGCTGGTAATGAATGTATTAGTAACCTAGATAAGCCATGGGAAGATATGGTCCAGTCTCTCTCAAGACCATCACCCTTCACGCCGATGCTAAGAACAGTTCAGGTTAGACTGTAGGAGTTAGGTGTTATATTTTCTGTCACCGTTGTGTATGCATTTAGACACTAAATTAATTTCCTGTCCTGAGCACCAATTCTTAGTCTTGCTCTTAGTCCAATCAGCAATGTGCCTGGGTTCCACGGGTCTTCCAGCTTCTTTGATTACAGAAGCACTCATGTGGTACACACACACACATATATATCCAGGGAAAACACACACAGAAAACAAATAAGTCCAAAAATAGCTTTAAGAAAATATATTGACTATCAATTACGAGGATTTACTTTTGGACTCTATTCTATTCCACTGGCCCATGCCTTCATCAGTGTCAATCTTCATGCCACTATCACAAAGTCTTCATGACCATAGATTTTTTAAAACTGGCAAGTGTGGGGTTTGGATATAGCTTAGTGGTAGAGAGCTTGTCCAGCATGTGCAAGTCCCTGAGTTCAATACCCAGGGCTCAAAATTTGGCAAGGTTTGATTCTACAGATTTATTCTTTTAGTGATTGTTTTGGACTGACTATTTTGGATCACCCACATTCCCAGCGCTAAATTTGGAGCTTAGCTTTTTCTTTACAGAGGATTACTTATAGCTCTCTTCACGAATGCACACAGCTCAACATCTGGACATGAATGTTGGGAATCATATGCTTGTTTTTGGGGGTGCTTATTGTTTTGTTTTGTTTTTGTTTTTTTTTCGAGACAGGGTTTCTCTGTGGTTTTTTGGAGCCTGTCCTGGAACTAGCTCTTGTAGACCAGGCTGGTCTCGAACTCACAGAGATCCGCCTGCCTCTGCCTCCCGAGTGCTGGGATTAAAGGCGTGCGCCACCACCGCCCGGCTTTGTTTTGTTTTTTTGAGGCAGAGTTTCTCTGTGTATTCCTGTCTGTCCTGCAATTCACTCTGTAGACAAGGCTGGCCTTGAACTCAGAGATCTGCCTGCCTCTGCCTCCCAAGTGTGTGTCATCACACCTGGCCATACACTTAATATATGTTTTTTATAAATACACTTTATAAGTACACTTAACGTGTGTTGTGACACTCTATGGCACTGATAGCCAGAGTATGATGCATGAGAACCACAATGGAGATTTCTAAATTTTGAAACTTAGAAGTTTCAAATAATAACATTCTATAAGCTATGTTCTCTAAAATAACTTCATGGCTCAGGGCTAGTGTTGCCATTGCTTGAGTGTGGAGTTCAGAAGACACGCAATCCCTGCCTTTTCACCTTCTTTAAGACTGGGTCTTCCCATACATACATGCCTCTGGAGACTCACCTTTCTCCACCTCCATTGCCTGTTGGCAGTCAGGGATAACAGATGCATAAGCTACTTTATCTTACTGTTGTGTAGGTTCTGGGTACTCCAATTCAAGTCATCTGGCTCGAGCGGGAAGCATGTTTACCTGCTGAACCATATCACCAGCTTGGTTCGATGTTCTTTCTCAACTCCTTTGTCAACGATCCTAAAGCCTAGTTGAGGAACTCTCATATGGAATCTCCCCATCCCCATAGGAATGCCTGTGTGTTCACCCAATACAACTCACCCAAAGTACAAAGCATATTATAGGAACTCCTTGTGTGTCCAATTTCTTTTCATTGTGAAACATCTTAACTGTCTGTACTAATCCCTTTTATCTAACCCAGATAAAGTATTTCTTAATTGTTGAAAGGTGGCTCCCTTACTTACTACTCAGGTTGTTTTTGCCAAGGACATTCAAGTTACCCCATCCATTGATCCATTTCCCTTTATTTCATCTAAGCTCTATGCTTCCGTAGACACAGTGGTTTACCACCCACATTGAGCCCTCAACCTTTCAGAGTTTCAGAGGTTCTGGGCATCTCCTATAATTGACCAGCTGGCCTGTGATGTGTCCAGTACTGGCATCTCTCCACCACACCCCCAGGACATACATGCTCTAAGATATCCTCATCTTGCCTCTGAGTTTCGCAACCTATGAATTCCTTCTCTAGGCCTTTTATCTTAATTACACTACTGTGACCTATTTTTTTTTAATTTCAAGCCAATTAATCAAGTGTGCTGACATACTCCAAAATAATAAAAATGTTTCTTTCTGTAAAACTGAGTGTTACTTGCTACATGTAGACAGATCATCTGTCCACTTGGAATTTATTTTATAAACAGTGTAAGTTAGAGATAAAAATAATCCACATATTAGACATTGATATCTGCTTGATTCATTTTAATTGACTGAAGTGTGTTAGTTAAGATTTCTATTGTTGTGATAAGGCACCATGACCAAAAAGCAAGTTGGGGAGAAAAGAGTTTATTTTTTTTAATTAATTAATTTATTTATTTATTAAAGATTTCTGTCTCTTCCCCGCCACCGCCTCCCATATCCCTCCCACAATCAACTCTCCCTCTCTCATCAGCCCTAAGAGCAGTCAGGGTTCCCTGCCCTGTGGGGAGTCCAAGGACCTCCCACCTCCTTCCAGGTCTATTAAGGTGAACATCCAAACAGCCTAGGCTCCCACAAAGCCAGTATGTGCAGTAGGATCAAAACCCAGTGCCATTGTTTTTGACTTCTCTGCAGTCCTCATTGTCCGCTATGTTCAGTGAGTCCGGTATTATCCCATGCTTTTTCAGACCCAGTCCAGCTGGCCCCTATTTGCCTCCATGTGATAAAGTGCAGTTCATTTGTTTGGTGTTTTTTTTCGTATCTGTCTTGACTTGTTTTAATACCTTACAGATTTACTTTATACATTGGCCTAAATAATTTGGATCCGCCAAAGCCCCTCCTACTTTACAAAGATTATGTCCTAACACAGAACTCACCAAAGCAACTAAGGCTTCAGTTCAGTCCTGAGCTTCTTGATAAATCTACATCTTCCTCAACTCTCAAATGAAAAAAAGTCTCATCTGGCCCAGTGAACTGGGCATTAATTACCACTTAAAATTTATTTCATGCTTTTCATGGGTTCCATGTTCTTGGATCTTGTTTAAAAACTTCATCTGTGTAGGGCTCTTTAGCATAGATTTAACTTTGGTTAAACTTTGACTTTTTGTTCTTGTGTCTCTCCTTTTCTCTGTATCTTGCTAATTTATGAAACAGTCGTGCAGAATTTCAGCCTCATCTTCTCTTACATAAGGAAATACCCACAGAACACCCATCTTGGCTTTAGACACAGTTTCTACTATACTTAGTAGTGGCCATGCAAACTCTGTGGCAGCCTGCTGACACTCTCTTGGATCACAGAGAGAAAGGTAGCCGTATCAGTATTTCCCTCGTGGGCTTCCCACGCAGGCTCTCCCTCTTAGTAGAGGCCTCGGCCTTTGTTGTAGGTCTTAGCACCTTGTAGGGTCTGTAGAACTGTTCACATGACAAAAACAAATGCTGTCTTAGAGAATATAGGGAAAGATAGCCCCCCAAGGATCATCCCCTCCAAGCCCCTCAGATACTCCACCCTCAGCTTCTTGCCTTGCTACCCACAGCCAGGATCATGTACTCACTCTGCCCTAACTCATCCTTAGCGCTCTGTCTGTCCATGGCCAGGCACCAGTTACATCGTGGGACTCTATTCTTGGGGAGACATGAACGAATGTCTACTAGCCCTGGACAACAAAATAACAACAGATCATAGTTTGGATACCTTAAAAACCCAACGGGGTGAATCAATGTCTTTTATTGGGATTGCTTACAGGAATCTGGGTAAGAGGCTACTTACAGGAGCAGAAATGACTCACAGCTTACATGAGAGTATCTCTCAGCAGTCCCTACTGCTTATTCAAGCTTCAGGAGAAATGCATCTAGTCTATGCAGTCAGTTTGGGGAATTTCATGAAACCTTTGAGCTGTTAACTTCCTGAACTTAAGGAGCTTCTCTGCAGGATGGAATCTCCCCCTTGGGGTACCCTGTTGTTTTACACCTTTGAGAACATCTTCTGTCTTAAGGCATCCCAAGATAGATGGTTCTATCTTAAACTGTGACACAACATCCCCTCCCTTTGAATCAGACTGTTGAAACAATGAATTCTCAAGAACCTGGAACTTCTCCCGGAATCTCACACTGGGAGACTAGAAGGGTCTTGTGTCAACGTGTCGGCAAACTTTTCTGCAGAAAGAAGTCACGTACACAGTCCTGGCAATTGCCAGGTCACCTTTCAAGAGAGACTAGAACCAAGAAAATGATGATGGGCTGCACCTTGAAGAGTCATAAAATAAGAATATAGAAATGTAGGTTACACACATAAAAAATATAGGAATAAAATACAAAGTTGTAAGCCTCAGAGAATGGGAGCAGGCTGCCAGCAGCTTTCTCAGCGGTTTAGGGATTAACTGTTAACAGTGGGTTACTCAGCTTTACCACCCAGAGCTCTGTCTGCAAGGCTGAAGCGGCCCTCTGCAAACTGAGGGTTGCTCTGCAAACTGAGGGTCAGCTTTTAAATACCCCCCGCCCCAGTTACTCATGACCAGCAACTGATGTGATCTGAATTAACCTGAAATGAGGGGATGTGCCTGACTTTTGGTTGTGCGTTTTCCCATACCCTCCACTGCTACACAAAACTGACAGTATCAGGGGAGTGTAGAGCTTTGATAAACACTATCAGAAAGTGCCAGGGAAGGACAAGGACTTAAATACAAACACTAGTGTAACTATTGTTAGTTACACTAATTATTAATTATTATTAGCTCATACTAATCTACCTATTCTCCAATTCAATTCCTCCCCCTTTTTCAAGGAGATATCTGGGTCTACATAATTTTCACTCCAACCCTATATGAGTAATAATCAACCCCTAAATGATGTTCCTAACCCTGAGGACAAACTTTGTTGGGAGAGGGGACTTCTCTCATAGAATTGCTTCCAGCAATCTTTTCTCATTTTACATGCCAAATCCATTTCCCACTCCCTCCCCTCCTCCTGCTCCCTCCATCTTCTTCCTCCTACCCATCACTCCACTCCCCATCCACTCTTCAGAGAGCATAATGTTTCCCATGAGGAGTCAACAAAGTCTAGCACATTGCTTTGAGGCAGGACCAAGATCACCCCTCCCCTCATATCTAGGCTGAGAAAGGTATCTCTCCAGAGAGAATGGGTTCCAAAAAAGGCAGAACAAGCAGTAGGGATAAATCCTGGTCTCACTGCCAGTGGCTGTACAGTCTGCCTCAGCCATACGACTGTCACCCACATTCAGAGGGCCTCGCTGGGTTTTATGCTGGTTTTCTTGCTGTCGGGCTGAAGTTGGAAGGCTTCCATTAGCTCAGGGAAGCTGTTTCAGTGAGTGCCCCCATCATGATCTTGACCTCTCTGCTCCTATTCTCACTCTTCCCTCTCTTGGACTAGACTTTGGGAGCATAGTCCAATGCTCCACTGTGGTTCTCTGCATCTGCTTCCATCCATTGTTGGATGTAGGTTCTATGATGACATTTTAATGGCCAGCTTAAATGTCAACTTCTCTCTAATTCACTCTCTTAGTTAGGATTCTATTGCTGTGAAGAGACACCATGACCATTGTAGCTCTTATAAGGAGGACATTTAATTGGGGGCTCATTTACAGTTTCAGGTGCCATCTGTCACCATCATGGCAGGGAACATGGCGGCATGCAGGCAGACGTGGTGCTGGAGAAAAAGCTAAGTGTCCTACAGTTTGTAGACCACAGGAAGTGGACTGAGACACTGGGTAGTATTCTGAGAATAGGAAACCTCAAAGCCCGTTTTCACAATGACACAGTTCCTCCAACAAGGCCATACCTATTCCAACAAAACCATACCTCCTAATAGTGTCACTCCCTATGAGATTATAGGGGCCAATTACATTCAAGTTACTGCACTCAGTTTCCTTACAGAACTGTTTTTATGATTATGTGAGCTCACATAAAAAAAAAAGAACTGTAATTACACCTAGTATATGTTTGATTCTTTGCCTAATCATATCTAATAAAGTTTGACTGTGGTCAAGGTCATTATCTTCATTTTATGAGAAGTGTAAGGCTAGATGAGAAATTCTAAGACTAGCTCAGGATTGTTGCTGATATAAATATTATACTTAGACTTCAACATACCTTGGACAAGGTATCCAAGAAAACCTAAATTTACAGATACTGAAAAGTTAGACTGCCTCTGGATGGAGTGAGGAAGCTGGATGTGTTCTCTTCTCTGGTGTGTGTGTGTGTGCATGTGTGTGTGTGTGTATGTGTGTGTGTGTGTGTTTGGGTATACACGTGTGTGCATGCACATGTATTCAGAGGCTAGAGGTCCACCTCAGATGTCATTCCTCAGAAAGCCATCCAACTTGTGTTTTGAGATGGGGTCTCTTATTGGGCGGGCGAGGCTGCCAGATATAAAGATTACCTAATTTGTTCCAGTATAACAAAACTCAGGAGTCAGAAATTGAGATAAACACCTGAAAAATCCAAGGAAAGCAGAGCAATGGGCTGGCTGACACTCTCCTTGTTTTTCCCGAACCACCAATTAAATGTCCTGGAAATTCCCTGGAACTCGTCCTTCCTCTCTTCCTGTCCTCCCTAGCCATTTTCTTCAGTCCTCCAAGACCTTTATGGCTAATCCTAGTCAGCCAATTGTTGACTACATCCTTTGATTCAAGATTGCTTTATTGGCACAGTAGATCGGTTGTACAGACAATTCTCCTACAACAGCCTGGAACATCCTGGTTTGGTGAGGCCGACTAGCCAGCAAGCTCCAGGAATCCTCCGGCTTCTGTGTCCTGGGATTATAACCATGAGCCACAACACCTGGCTTTTTAACTTGAGTTCTGGGAATTGAACTCAGGTCCTCATGCTTCTGAAGCTATCACTTTATTGACTAATCCATCTTCCCAGTCCCTCTTCAAATGAATTGAAAGTCTAATGGTGTCTTCATCCATAAAAGCTGAGGAATAAATTTCTTTCATCTAGATCCAGAAAGGATCCAGTTGGCCCAAGAAGACAAAAAGACTAACAGATTAATAAAGAGCTAACCTTTTTTTTGAGTGATTGGTACATGCTAAATGGTGTCTTAAATTTTAACATTTGGGGGAGGAGGTGGAAATTTTTTAAGTGAAAAAAAAAGAAAAAAAAATTAACATTTGTTTTATTTTTTCATTGCACAACAGTTCTTCATATAAAGATCCATTCTCAGTCCAATTCACTGAAGTATGGAGAAGTAATTTCCCCAAGATTACTTACTTATTTTGGTGTGAAGTTTAACCTTAAACCAAAGCCAACTCAGCCCAGAACCTTCATGCTAGTTATTCCCTGGTACTGTTTCCCTTGTTACCTGTGTTAGTCTGGATGTAATTGGCCCCCATATGCTCATAGGGAATGGCACTATTGACTTAGGTGGAATAGTGTGTTAGTGTGGGGGTGGGCTAGAGATCTCTTCTGCTCAAGCCATTCCCAGTGATTCAGTTGACTCTCTCTTGCCTTAGTGTCAAGATGTAGGACTCCCAGTTCCAGCAACATATCTTCCTGCACACCTCATGTCCCACCATGGTATGGACTAAACCTCTGAAACTGTAAGCCTCCCTATTAAATTTTTCCTTTATAAGAGTCGCCATGGTCATAGCGTCTCTTCACAGCAATAGAAACCCTAACTGAGACATTCCCTTCCACTACAAGTAACCACCAATTACTCAATTTTGACCTTTAAAATGTTTTCTCTGCATTTATACATATTCATACTGATAAACACACACTTGCATACAGTGCCCATGGAGACTAGAAAGGGGCTTTGTATCCCCTGGAATTCAGGTGGTTGTGAGCTGCCTAATACAGGTGCTGGAATTTAACTCATGTCTTCTGGAAGAGCATACATTCCCTTAACCATCGAGCAATTGCTCCAGCCCCCATTCTTATTTTTTAAGCTCGTTCACTTTTGCAAATCTGAGTTAAATAGTTATTTCACTAAAGTAGTTTGTACTTTTCTGATCATTTGGGAGGTTCAGTCTCTTTTCACATCTTTGTGGGCTATTTATAGGCCTTACATGAGTTATTTGTTTATATCACTCTTGTAAATGATTTTTCTTTCTGGAAACAAGTTTTATATATTGATGCAATCAGTTAGTAACCTCTGTCTGTGTGTGTGTGCACGCCCGCACACGCGCCTGTGTGTGTGAATTAACTTAGGCTGACCCTATACTTTCCATCTTCCTACAAGTATTCACTATGATGTCCAGATTTTATTTTATTTTTGCAATAAAATTCACAGTGCACAAAAGTCACTCTTAGCTATTTTAAAGAATACAACTCATGGAATTTTAGTAGTTTCACATTATGCTTCTCCAGAATATTTTCACCACCCAAGTAAGAAATATATTTCTTAAGCATCCACTCTACACCCTCCCAGCTAATCCCAGTCCTGGGCAAGCACTAATCTGCTTATGTGCTCATGTGTTTGCCTGCATTTCAGACCAGTCATTAATTCTGCTTCTTGGAATCTTCATTTCTTTTCGATGAAAACTTCTGTATGTATATTTAAAGTACGAATAAGATGTGTATTCTTTTCTCCTGTTAATCTGTTTTTGTATCTGTTTCATTATCAAAACCAAAGAACAGGCAGGAATGTGTCCCCTGTGTTTGTTTGTTTTTTTTTTTTCATTTTATTTATTTTTATTTTTTTTTATTTATTTATTAAAGATTTCTGCCTTCTCCCCACCACCACCTCCCATTTCCCTCCCCCTCCCCCATCAAGTCCCCCTCCCTCATCATCCCTAAGAGTAATCTGGGTTCCCTGCCCTGTGGGAAGTCCAAGGACCACCCACCTCCATCCAGGTCTAGTAAGGTGAGCATCCAAACTGCCTAGGCTCCCACCAAGCCAGTACGAGCAGTAGGATCAAAAACCCATTGCCATTGTTCTTGAGTTCTCAGTAGTCCTCATTGTCCATTATTGGCGGTTTCTCAGGAATTTCGGGATCCACCTAACCCTGGACCCAGCAATACCACTCTTGGGAATATACCCAAGAAATGCCCTATCATACAACAAAAGTATATGCTCAACTATGTTCATAGCAGCATTGTTTGTAATAACCAGAACCTGGAAACAACCTAGATGCCCTTCAATAGAAGAATGGATGAAGAAAGTATGGAATATATACATATTAGAGTACTACTCAGCAGTAAAAAACAATGACTTCCTGAATTTTGCATGCAAATGGACGGAAATAGAAAACACTATCCTGAGTGAGGTGAGCCAGACCCAAAAAGAGGAACATGGGATGTACTCACTCATATTTGGTTTCTAGCCATGAATAGGGGACGTTGAGCGTATTATGCGTGGTCCTAGAGAAGCTAATTAAGAAGGTGAACCCAAAGAAAAACATTTAGGCGATGAAAGGAGACAGAGACAAAGACCCACATTGGAGCACTGGACTGAAATCTCAGGGTCCAAATCATGAGCAGGAGACAGAGCACGAGCAAGGAACTCAGGACCGCGAGGGGTGCACCCACACACTGAGACAATGGGGATGTTCTATCAGGAACTCACCAAGGCAAGCTGGCCTGGGTCTGAAAAAGCATGGGATAAAACCGGACTTGCTGAACATAATGGACAATGAGGACTACTGAGAACCCCTGTGTTTGTTAAAGTTGGTAACTGAAAGCCTGATGCTCCGAAACTGTGCACTAAAAAAGAACAGAGATGGAGGAAGTAAACTGATAATAGAGCATGAGACGCATAGCAGTGCACAGATAGATGGTTCTTGAGTCTGTGCCACTGCGGATTTTAGAGCTGCTTGTTTAAAAAAAGATTTATTTTATTTCTATAAATTGTGTGTGTGTGTGTGTGCATGCTTGTGCATATGTGATCGCCTCTATGTGTGGATATGTAAATCTATGAGTGTGGTGTCTACAGAGTACAAAAGAGGGAATCAGATGTCATGGAGAAAGAGTTGCAAGCTCCTGTGAACCACCTGGTATGGATACTGGGAGTGCTTTTCAGATCTGTAAGAGCAATATGTACTCAAAAAAAATTCAACAAAAAAACCCAACCACCACCAAAAACAACAACAAAAAAACCACTAATGTACTTCTATGTGTCTAGGTGCTATGTCTGCATGTCTGGTATCCAAGGAGACCAGAAGAGAGTATATCAGTTAACCTGGAACTAGAGTTACAGCCTGTTGTAAGTCACACTGTGGGTACTGGGAATTGAACCCAGGTCCACTAGAAAAGCAGCCAGTATTCTTAACCACTACACCATCTCTCCAGGATCTTAGTACACACTCTTAACTGCTGAGACATCTCTCTGGCCTCTAGAGTTGCTTTTGAATATTCGTGAACTGGGTGCTAAGAAGTGGGGAAGTTCACTTTCAGGAAGCTAAACTAAGAACTGACCAAGTATTGCATAATCTTGCCTAGTCTGTTATTCCCAAATCCGTGAAGTTCCCCCAAAACCAACAAGAAGACCAAGTCTTGTAAGTAAAAGCAAAGAGCCTTTATTTTATGCAAGTTTGCAAACTCTGTCTCTGTGCATGGCCAACGTATTGGAATAAACAGAGAGCCCCGAGCTCAGTTAGAGTTGGGTTTTTATAGTAGTAAAGGTGGGGGTAAGGGGTTTCTGAGGTTCAGAACCCCTGACTGGCTGACATTTGTCTAGGGGTGTCCTGGTGAGTGTGTGCTGGCAGGTGATCCTATCTACAGCGGTTAGAATGTTAGGCATTTCCTTTGGATGGTCTGTTCTTGGGTGGTGCTCAGATAATCTTAGTTTGTGGTCCTTCCTGCAACCAGGTATTGCTTCAGGTAAACTACTGAGACTCAGGCCTCTATTAAATTTATTGATGGCTGAATCCTACACAGACAGGTGATAATGGTTGGAAGTAAAGTACTTTCTTTGGGTAATCTATTCATAGTTAGCTTATCAGGGCTGGTTCCTACATTTCCCCCTTCACAAGCACCGATGACAGGACCCAATCTTGGGTCCTGCTTGCCCCTGGTTTTAAGGAGGTATGGAACTACTTAAATTAATAAATCCATTAACTGACAACTCTGGACCTATTTTTTTAGTATATCAATAGGTACTATAGGTAGTTACCTTGTCCCCCATGCCAGGGAATTCCCCCTTGTCTCAGTCTTTCAATCTATTTTGGGCAGAGAGCATGGGACAATGTGTTCCTTTCCACAACTACTTCAAGCTGCCCTTGGGGCATTGTTATCAAAGCCAAAGTAGGTTGAAAGGCTAGCCAAAGGCAGGGAGGGAATTCAGACAATGGGGCACTCATAAGACTCCATTGAAGCAACAGGGAGTGTTCCTATCAGCTGGACTGGTCCACATCAGCTTTCAAGAAGTCCAGGGCTCGCCACCATTCAGAACAGGTTGTAGTCAGCAACTGATGCTTAGATGTGTCTGCCAGCCAAGTGGAAGCCTATTGAGATAAGTTTAAACTAGGAACAGAAGTTAAAATTTATTTACTTAAAGAAAAACCCATATTGTAGAAAAAGAGAAGATAACAGGTATCTGTAAACAGAAGGAATAGACTCATACCTGAGTCCCAGCAAAAACTACAAATTTTGGTTAGAAGCATGTGTATTTTTCTGCTGTCCAGAAAACCATGTATGGTTTGGACAGAGATGTCTTTGGCCCGATAAGAAACACCTTTAAGTTCACATTTAAATGGCAACCAAAATAAATCTAAAATCTTGAGCTTGTGACCCACACAGTAAGTAGTCATTGCTCTATCAGCTTATTAGAACTCCAATAGAGGGGGGAAGAAATCAGAAACATTTTTTCATATCTGAACCTGTATTTACATCTTAAGTCATGTTTAGACCCTCAAAGCATATGAACTTTTATATACTCAGACTTTAAAACATTTCTCTAATGAGCTAACAAGTTTGTAGCTTTGTGGAAGGATCTGGATACCTTTTGCTTCTAAACTGACGTTATAACTGCCCTAGCCATCAATACCATCAGAGATCTAGAAAGATAAATAAAGTATATCTGAGTACAGACCATCTAGTTCCCGAATCTATTAAAAATGACAGGGACCAGAGTCCACATACAAAGTCACACCCAGGTCCATAGCATTGGAGGCAGAAATATCCAGAACAGCAGTTTTACTGTCTAAGCTAGGCCCATAAGGTAATTTTTTTCTTTTTCTGTGGAAGAGGGACATGGAAAAGACTAACCTTATTTTGTGGAGGCAAAAGTGGTGCAATCAGTTCTCCAAGGTCCTGCTGTTTGCCCACAGTCTGGACTGGGTCCTGGCAGCAGGTGTTGCACTGGGGCATCTTGCCCAGTGGTCAGCGTCATTGTAATCCAGGTGGAGACATCATGGTGTCTCAATCTTTTTTGGAGACCTTGGGTTACTGCTAGGATCTCGGAGTCTCTGTCTAATATAAGCTTTTTAATCATTATTTTAAATGCCATATTCTGCAGATCTCTGAAGTATGAGGGCTGCCTAGGTATGTCTGATTAGACAAACTTTGTGCACTAGGTTTCGATCCTAATACATGAACTGGCTTTGTGGGAGCTTAGCCTGTTTGGACGCTCACCTTTCTGGACGTAGATAGAAGGACCTTGGTCTTCCCGCAGGGCAGGGAATTTGGACTGCTCTTCAGTATCGAGAGGGAGGGGGAATGGAGTGGGGGGAGGAGAAGAGGAGTGGGGATAGGGGGAGGGAAGTGGGGGGAGGGGGCAATATTTGGGAGGAGGGGAGGGAAATGGGAAACAGGGAGCAGGTGGAAATTTTAATTAAAAAAAAATAAAAAAGTAAAAAAAAATAAATAAAAAAAATAAAAAAAAGAAAACATATACAGAGAACTAAATAAGGCTTATTCCTGTAACTAATTATATCAGTACTTTGAAGATGCCTAACTAACTTGTATTTTCTAACAATCTGTAATAAGTTAGCAGCTTTTACAAGACTAGAACTTCACACTCTGTAATGATTTTGAATTAAGGCTAATAAAGAAACTGAATTAGTCATTTTGAGGGTAAACACAGAACAAGTGTATATCTAGCTGTTAATGCTGTCTCCTGCAAAGGCAAGGAACAGACCCCAGGGTGAAATGGAAACAGGAGGGAGTCTAAGAGCTAGCATTGCCCTAGGGCAAACTGAAAGTTAGGTCGACCTTCCTGCTGATCTATAGAACCCATCTTGGCAGGTGTGTACCATGTTGCCCTGGGAAAGCTGCCCTGGGCTCTACATTTTTCCCTTCACAAGTACAGATGACAGGACTCAATCATGGGTCTTGTCTGCCCAGGGGCTCAAGGGGGTAATACTGGGACCTCAATACCATCAGTCCAACAGTATTGAGCCATTCTCAAACAAAAGCAATCAGTCTGTTGATAAGAAGAAGCAAGATCATTAGGGGCCTGTTGTTGTTAATCAAGGAGACCAGCTGAACAAGTTTTCATCCAGCTTACGTGTGAGTGTTCTGTTTTTATCATTAACAAGGCCATTGAATCTCTAATTACCCCAGAGTGATTGACATAGGAACAACATTCTTTTCCCAGAAGAGGAAGCCCAAACCTGTTAGTATCAATACAAAAATTTATGACTCAGTTTATCCAAATAGCTTAAGTCCAACAAAGTTAGCAAAGATAAGGAGGCTAAACATACATTTTTAAGCCTGAATAGACCTTGAACAAGGAAATATATTTTTAAACCATTAGTTAATATTTTAATTAGTTAACCTTTTAATATAGTTTTTTATGTTATAGTGATCTCCCATTACAAAATTTACTCATTGTTATTTTACAACTTCAGTTTTGCCTATATTGTGAATCTCAATTCAAACATCTGACATGCAGGTGGTCCCAGAATACCCTTGTATAACCCTCAAAAGATTGAGATTCATAGGCTTGGATGCCATTCCAAGCCCTCTGTCAAACTTCTTAGGTCATTGTCTTCTGCATCACAAGAAATGAACATTTCCATTTCTGGTTAGCTTTTGGTGCTTATGGCTCTGACCCTAATTTTTAGCCTTTTATTTAAAGTTTAAATATTAACAATATAAAACATAATATAAAACATTTTTATAGCACAGATGACTTACAGCCTTATAAATTTATTTTAAACTTTTTTTTCTAAAAAATTAAAATCTCTTAAATGTCTTTCTGCAATATCAAGAATATCAAAAATAAAGTACTTCTTTGGTCCCATCCTCAACAGCATATACATGGCCTGTCCTTCAGATCTCAGCCTGCTCTATTTCACTGTAGCTGGTACTTCTGGTGACTATCACCTGGCACTGGCATTTCTAAAACTGTTAAGGTCCATTGTTGTAATTGCACATTCTTTGGGACTCTAGTCCTGCCATGCATTCATAAACCTCAGCTGTTTCCTATGATCCCTTTATGTATTTATAACCATTATCACTCGGGTGACTCTTAAATTAACAAAGCCTAGCTGGCAGAGCAAGGTATGTTTGAGAATAAAAACATTGAGATGTAGCTTTAATACTTTAAATCATATATATGTGATTAATATATTAAAATTATTTTTAGAAAGGGACATGAGTCATCATGCAAAAATCTATCCCAATCCAAACTATCTTGGAGATTTGTTAGGCCCACTCCACATGGTCACCTTTAATCAAGATGGTGGTGAAATCATGTGGCATCCATTTTTTTTAAACTCTAGTAAAATGGCAATCCAAAAATTAAAATTGAATAATGCCTATGGTTTCTTTAAAATTACCATGCATAGATTTTAAGTAAATAAAACATGGGTCTAACAAAGGAAGAGCCATAATCCAATTCTAGAGCCAGCTTTTCAATAAAAACAGCGTATAGCAGTTTTAACATTATCTATACCAAAAAGTCATCTGAATTTCTGCTAACCCAAATTTAGTAACCAGAGCTCAGGAATAAATTCTAAAGTCAGGCCCATTAATGTGGCCACAGCAGTGATGGATGGCAGAGACAGCAAAATAGCCAGACCACTTCTGTCTCAGCTCCATGCTTGCAAGAAAACTTACATAGACAACATTTTTAACAAAACAAGCATATTCAGTATTTGCATGTATGAGAAACCACAGCAAACATAGTTTATATCCCCTTTTGACCTTTTATAACTTTTTATATACCTTTAATCCATTTTTCCTCTCTTTTTTTAGTCTCCTGCTTTCTCCCTTGCTTTCCAGACAACACACCAAAATCTCTCTCATTTTTTCAAACAACATAAAAACTCTTACCAAAGTCTTTTTTGTGGTTTCCCTCAGTGGTATATGATATATTGTATGGCTACAATATTTTAAACAACAACAGAAACATGCATATACTATAACAAAAAACCCTTTAAATTTACATCACATAAAATCCTGTACCAGCGTAAAACATTTGAGACCAACAGTAGTTTTTTTGTTTTCCATACACTAACCAATAATAATTTGTAACCAGCCCCTCTAAATGATGGCAGATATTTATAATGCATTGGATCTGAATGATCAAAGCAGATCTGGTGGAGGGAAGTCTGGCTATAGTGTCACAGCATGGCCATTGCAGCAACACCTATAGCCAAAGTCCTTGACCCGCAGAGTCAAACCGTGGTCAGGGCAGACTGAGGGAACTCATCCACCAGCATGAGAGGGGCAGGGTGTTATACAGCATGGGAGGTTGTTGTGATCCAGTGGCCCTCATTCCCCCTGACCAACAGCGGAACTTCCTTGTAGTCTGTAATTGACAAGGATGTTTGTGTTCTTTCTGGCTGGTTGTTTTCCACAGAAGCAGTAGAGGTATAAAAGGCTTTAGCTCAGGGAAAAATAAAGGCTGCTGTTCTTCCACCTTAAAAGAAGCCAGGCAATGGTGGCGCACGCCTTTAATCCCAGCACTCGGGAGGCAGAGGCAGGCGGATCTCTGTGAGTTCGAGACCAGCCTGGTCTACAGAGCTACTTCCAGGACAGGCTCCAAAGCCACAGAGAAACCCTGTCTCAAAAAACCAAAAAAAAAACAAAAAACAAAAAACAAAAAAAGAAGCCTCCGTGTCTCAATCCCTGCACCCACCTGCCAGTCTTGGCACCCAGGCTGCACTGGGCAGCAAGTGGAGGTCCCACCGAGATCTGGAAAGTGGGGATTCATGAACGGGGTCGCTCTGTCTGCCAGCTAAATTGAGGAGTGTACTGGGGAAGGTAATGTGTTTTTTTTCATCCCCAGAGATAACACTGAGGGACATCCTCCAAAAGATTAGCAAGTATAAGGAGGTGGGAGGGTGAATTGAAGACCTCAAAAAGTAACTGAAACTCTTAAAGCAACAAGGCATGGAAATAACAAGGAAGACAGCCAAAGATTTTGTATGAACAATTAGCCTGTGGTTTATTATGGGAGGGGGTTTAAATGTTCCAGACTGGGAACAAGCCAAGTCAGATTAAAAGGAGTATGTGTTTCTTCATCCCCAGAGATGCTCTGAGGGACACCCTCAGGAAGACTGACCAGTAGGGAAGTAATAAAGAGGAGGCAGGAAGGTGAACTGAGGGTCTCAAAAGATAGAATATGTACAGATGTGTTATTATGTTGATTGTGTTGTCTTTTGTGTTCTGGACTGGAGAAAGACATTTGATTCTGGGAACTGCTAAGAAAGATATTATGACTTTAAAATATGGGCCTAAGGATTTGATGCTTTGGAAATGAGGTTCTGTTTTTGTCTCCACAGAGGATGAGAACCTGTAGATTCATTGCAAATTTATGTGGTTTGATTCACCGAGATCCCCTGAAATGTTGATGTAGCCAGACAAGTTGACAATGCCCAAATTCCCTAAAAGATTGTTAAAGTGGGGCCCCTTTAATGGTTCTGGAGCAGGAGCAGCAAGCCTGCTTCCCTGAGTTCTCCTCCGCTCCATGCAGCAGTTTGGACCCAGAGAGAGTCTGGCATCTGGGTTCAGAAGGCAGCTGGAGCAGAGCTTTGATAGGTGAATGTGGCAAAAGGCATGTTGCCCTGACCAGACAGTGCCCTGGAGGACACCGTGGCAGTGTCAGGAGTATCAGCAAATATGGCAGCAAGTGCTGGACCATAGAAGATCAGCAGAAGAGAGACCTTGGAATCACCGCAGCTGTGATTGCCATTATTGCTATCTCTGCCACTGCAAGATACTGCTGTTGGAATTGCTCTCTCCCAGACTGTGCAGACGGCTGAGACTGTCAACCAGCTGCCTGAAAGAGTCAGCAATGCTTTGGACATTCAAAATTATCTTAATGGACATATTCAATTGGGCATATTGACCTTGAACCAAGAAGTGGCTCTGGATCAGGAGCAAGTGGACTATCTTTGGACTTTTCAATGGCTAACATGTTCTAGCTTTTATCATATTATGTGCGTTACTCCTGGCACTGTATTGCTTGCTTCTGCTACTGTTATGGAACTCAACCGTCATATGAGAGGGATTTGGAATGCTGCTTTTGTTAATTTTACCACCCAGTTAGTGCATGCTAGATGGTTGCAGTGCTGGTCTGGCTTGTTGGCGCTGTCAGTCCTGGGGATACTTGGTTTAGGGCTATGTGTCTGGGTAGCCATGAAGGGCAATAATTGGGGGCAGGATGCCACCTAAGACAGGGAATATTAGAGGGCTATTCCCCATGACAGGCAAGGAGTTCCACCCTAAGTAACAAGACAGGCACCATTTATTTTATATTATTAACCTCTCCAAGCCATGCAATTAACCCCAGATTCTCTGTTCAGTGTTTGAAATCCTGTTGGGGCACATCCACCCCCTACCACTGTGACTGACAGAATTGCTACATTGCAACAAGGTTGCATAGCCCAGCCACACCCATCCATACAAGCATGCTGCCTGGCAGCCTCGTGCTTGGGGCCAAGACTGACTCCTTTTCATAAAATGTTTAAGGCAGCAGGTAGAGGTTATTTGTCTTACCCCTTTTAGGAAAATACACCTCTATGCTTATGGCCCTATCTCTAAAGTCCAGTCCTGTAAGTGATCCCAATATCAAAGTCAAAGAAGTCATGATTTGAGTCTGTCCCATATTGTCAGCATCGGTCTAAGTCAGGACAAAAACATAACAACACACAGACACACAGGATACTGAACAGGACAATGGCACCAAACCAAACCGAAGACGACAGCTTAAGCTGTTTTGTGGGTGTGAACCACCCCTCTATCGAACTGAGACCACTTCTGCGTATCTCTCAATAGAACTGAAACTGCTACTTGGCGTGTCTCACCAGAGGGAACCACCCTCTGCTGAAGGGCCCTGGGGATGTCTCCTTCAGGCACGCCGCCTGAGATCTTTTTGCACATCTGCCTAGATTGTCTACAGGCTCTTATGGTTCCTGGGCCCGCTCACAGAAAGACATGAGACATGGAACAAAACACAGAAATCTTACCAGCTGGTTGAAGGCTCTACAACCGGGATGAGCCCCCAAATGTTATGTCCAAATCTGCGAAGTCCCCCAAAAGCCAACAAGGAGACAGAGTCCCATATGTAAAAACAAAGAGCCTTTATTTTATGCAAGTTTTCAAACTCAGTATCTCCAAATGTCCAACATATTGGAATAAACAGAGAGCCCCGAGCTCTGTTAGAGTTGAATTTTTATAGTAGTAAAGGTGGGGGTGAGGGGTTTCTGAGGTTCAGGACCTCTGATTGGCTGACATTTGTCTAGGAGTGTACTGATGAGTGTGTTGGCAGGCGATACTATCTACAGTGGTTGGAACATTAGGAATTTCCTTTGGATGGTCTGTTCTTGGGTGGTACTCAGGTAATCTTAGTCTGTGGTCCTTACTGCAACCAGGTATTGCTTCAGGGTAAACTACTGAGACTCGGGCCTCTACTAAATTTATCGATGGCTGAGTCCTACACAGACAAGTGATAATGGTTGGAAGTAAAGAACTTCCATTTGGCGATCTGTTCATATTTAGCTTATCGTGGCTGGCTCCTACAATCTAGTCTTAACAGTACCAAGCTGTCCTAGAACTCCTACTGCCTCAGCCTTCCAAGTGCTGTACTACAGACTTGTGCCATCACACATGGATGTATTGGACACTCATCTTTTCTGTTAGCTTTTTCTTAGTGCATTTTCCAAGTGTGTAGAAAGATAAGCCTACCAGGCCAAGAGATGAGCCAACCTGGAGTCTGTCTGAGGCCCTAGCAACAGGTGCTGTCAGAGGTCCTGATTGTGCCTAGCCAATGAGGGGTGACCAGGCAATGTCAACAGACTGGAATGCAGCCTGGGTGCTGGGAGGAGGGTATATAAGGCTCAACCCATTGCTGAATAAATTAGTCTGTTTATTTTTGCCTTTCATCTGACTCCCTGTGCCTATGTCGCCAATGCTGTAATTTTTACCCCGTCCACCGAGAGAGCTGTTAGGACCTAGCAACAGGTGTGGAAAGGGAGGGGCTCATAATGTAGTTATTTACTTTCTCGGTTAATATTTTAGCTTGATGTGGTTCAGAGGACCAGCTCAACAGGGGATAATATATGAGCCCTCAGACGTAACTCACAAACCATAAAGTTCACCCTTTAAAAAGGCGGCTGTGAGTATATTTATAAACTTGTACAACCACCATTATTGTTGTAGGGCAGTGTGCTCTGAGCAGAACAACTGTCACCCTCATCTGAGAGGTTGTGACAAACAGTTTTGCTTTTTTGTTTTGTTTTGTTTGTTGTTTTTCAAGACAGGGTCTTAGTGTGTAGTCTGACTGTCCTGAAACTCACTGTGTAATCAGGCTGGCCTCAAACTCTCAGAGACCCTTTGCCTTTGCAGAGGTCTCTGCACCACTAAGCCTGGATCCATTGAAGTTTTTCCCCCTCTTCAGTTATATGTAACTTTTTAAACATTTAAAATACACACTGATAACATGTGATACCACACTACCTCAAGCATAATTCATTATACTGGAAGGAGGCACTAGACTCACGTCCAGCTAGTGTTTTGGCAGGTGATCAATGGCATGTGAGTTCTTCACTGTGCTTACTTCTCTATGAGTACAGGGGAGGTTATTTGAAATAAATTGATAATTTTACTTAAATTAAGGTCCTGGAGTCAAAAAAGTAAAAAGATTAAAACACACACACACATATGCATACGATGAAGAGAACTGGAGGACATAATATTTTCTAAATGAGTTACACAAATAAATGCAAGGATGGTGTGACATACCTTATATGTGGAATATGAAGAATCAGTGTCATGCAGGTAGAATATCAGTTATCAGACACTGAGACGGACATAGCATGCTACAACGAGAGGGTTTGCAGCTGGGTACAATATGAATGAACACGCAAGCTACTCTGATATGATCATTATACAATGCACTCGTATATACAAAGTTCATATCAAACCCCATAAATCTGTATAATCACATAAGAATGAAAACTTTTAATGTTCATCTTTTATTCAATCCCCCTTTCCAGAAAGAAATCATTTAATCAAGAAGAAAATGGAGTTAAGATGGTTGGCGGGAAAAACCCTCTGTTAAAATCTATGTACATAAAATTTTATTCACAGGTGGCATAGAGTCACACACACACACACACACACGAGGTAATTGATATAAAATTCTTCACCAAAAATATCCTGAAAATTATTAAATTTAAAGGTCAAATTTGACATGAATTATACACCTCAGTAAGGTTGTTAAAAAAAATCAAAGAACAAATATATGAAATAATTCCTAGGAAATTAATTGCCAGTAAATCTTCCTTGAAATAAATTTTGACAACTATGATTATACAGAGGAAAAATGATATAGTCAAGAAATCTGGTGCCCCCTAAAGGAAAGAAGATGTGTAAGAACGGACACATATGGATTATTTTTCATAATTTATGTAAAACACACTGGCATAAGGCAGCAGTGATAACAGTGTAATGTTGGTGACCTACTGATGCTTGAAGAAATGCCAAGAGCACACAATAGGACGGAGTGATTAGAAATGCTCTCTTCATGAAAAGTTAGTAGCACATGGAGGAGAAAAGTGTCTCTTTCCAGATATAGAATATCTGAAAATATCTCCTACATGTTGCAAAGAAAATAAAAATGATTTTAAGGAATGGAGTAATACAACACACAAGAGTAGATTACAAGCCGACAGTCAGGTCAGGGGTGTATTTGTTTGGCAGGTGAATGTCTGTTTTTCAGGGTTGTCTTCCTTCTCCTCCTCGACCTACAGTTTATTCTTAAGAGAAGAAGAAAAAAAAGAAAGAAAGAAACGTGCTTTTCTTTTTTTAAAAAAAAAAAAAGATTAATTTAAAAACTGGTCTGCCCTGTACCAGACATGGATGTCAGGCTGTCAGGAGTTCCCCATACCCAACTAGTTGCCTAAAACAATTTAGGACAATCTTCTTGCAATCATCTTTGAAAAGGCCCGGCACATAATCCTGGAAGCAAGCAGAGTGCTTCATTCTGAGGCCTGGGCAGCCATCCCTCAAGACTCCACAGAAGAACAGCCCAAGCCCTGGCCTTGGCATCCCCATCAGTGCCTCTGGGACCTAGCTAACATTACCTCAGCAGGACTCTGCTGTGGTCTGCAGGCCAAGGAACCAACCCAACAGAAGGTGCCCAAGGGCCTTCAGCTCATGGCTTCTCTCTGAGGTTGGGCTTATGGTCCTCAGCACCCAACTGTTGAGGGTGCTGACTCTAGAAACGGCTTCTCTCCTGAGTTCAGGCTCATGGTCCTCTGTTGCATAATATTCTTTTACGATGTGTTAAATTTGTTTATGCTTTGAAACATTTGTTTTAATGGTGTAAAGATGTGTTACATTCTTTTGTATTACATTTGTTTAACTCTGGGAAACTGTGATACTTTGCCTGTCTAAAACACTTGGAGGTCAAAAAAAAAAAAAAAGAGCTGAACATCCAATACTGAGGCAGGAGAAAAGATAGGCAGGGTTAGCAGGCAGAGAGAACAATCAGAAGGAAAAAACTGGGAGAAAAAGAGGGCGCAAGATAGAACTAGGTGAAGGGAACATCAGGGGCCAGCCACCCAGCCACATAGTCAGACACAGAGTAAGAAGTAAAGAAAAGGTATACAGAAATAGAGAAAGTTAAAAGCCCAGAGGCTCTGCACGTACTGGCTTTGTGGGAGCCTAGGCAGTTTGAATGCTCCTCTTACTAGACCGGGATGGAGGTGGATGGTCTTTGGACTTCCCACAGGGCAGGGAACCCTGATTACTCTTAGGTCTGACGAGGGAGGGGGACTTGATTGGGGGAGGGAAATGGGAGGTGGGGGTGGGGAGGAGGCAGAATTCTTTAATAAATAAATAATAAAAAAAAAAGCCCAGAGGCAAAAGGTAGATAGGAAAATTTAAGAAAAATTGTCAAGAAACAAGCCAAGCTAAGGCCAGGCATTATAAGAAAAAATAAGCCTCCATGTGTGATTTATTTGGGAACTGGGTGGCTGCCTCCCAAAGAATTAAAGAGTAAAAAACAACCGTCTTCAGCACCAAACTGAAGAGGATGCTGACCCCAGAGCCCTAGTGATTGGGCACACCAGCTAGCTTTTGTGGAGGCTTGAGGTGTGAGGTAAAGTGATCGATCGGTTTCAATTTTGTTTTTCTTAATTCAGTAACAGAATTACAAGGGTTTCTATTTTTGTTTCTCTCTTTTTTCATCACTTTTTATTTACCTTACATACCAACTACAGTTTCCCCTCCCTCTTCTTTCATTCCCTTTCTCCCTCTCCCTCCCTCCCCAGTCACTTCTGTTCCATCTCTACTTGGATAGGGCAAGGCCTCCCATGGGAATTAACAAAGCATGACATATCAAGATGAGGCAGGACCAAGTTCTTCCCCTCTACATGAAGGCTGAACAAGACATCCAACCATAAAGAATAGGTTCCAAAAAGCCAGCTCATGCATCAGGAACAGGTCCTGGTCCCATGGCTCGGGACCCCACAGAAGACCAAGCTACACAATTGTCACCCAGATGCAGAAGGTCTAGGTCAGTCCCATGCCGGCTCTCTAGCTGTCTGTCCAGAGTCTGTGAGCTCCCAAAAGCTCAGGTCAGTTGTCTCTGTGGGTTTCCCCATCATGATCTTGACCCTCCCCCTTGCTCATACAACCCCTCCACTGTCTCTTCAAATGGACTCCAGGAGGTCAAGCCAGTGCCTGACTGTGGATCTCTGCATCTACTTCCATCAGGTACTGAGTGAAGGCTCTATGGTGACAACTAGGACAGTCACCAATCTAATTATAGGAGAAGGCCAGTTCAGGATCCTCTCCACTATTGCTAGGAGTCTTAGCTGGGGTCATCAGGAGCCTCCAAGGCACCCAAATTCCTCCTAATCCCACAATGACCCCTCTATCAAGATATCTTCCCTACAACTCTCCTGCTCTGTTCTGACCACAACTTGACCATCTTGATCCCTCATGTTCCCATCCCCCATCCCTTCCCCTCTACTCTCCCCACCCCTAGTTTACCCAGGACATCCCAACTACTTCCTCTTTCCAGAGAGATCCATGTGTCCTTCTCAGGGTCCTCCTTGTTACCTAGCATTTCTGAGGCTGAGGACTGTAGCCCGGTTATTTTTTGCTTTATATCTAATCTTCACTTATGAGTAAATACATACCATGTTTGTCTGTCTGGGTCTGGATTACCTCATTCAGGGTGATTTTTTTTCTAGTTTCATCCATTTGTCTGCAGATTTGATGATGTCATTGTTTTTCTGCTGAGTAATACTTCATTGAGTAGATATACGATATTTTCTTTATCCATTCTTCAGTTGAGAGGTATCTATATTGTTTCTAGGTCTGGCTATTACAAACAGTGTTGCTATGAACATAGTTGAACAAGAGTCCTTACAGTATGTTTGAACATCCTTAGGGTGTATGCCTACAAATGGTATCACTGGGTCCTTGTTGTTGGGGTTTCTGTCCTGCCTGGTTCCCACAATCATTAAGTCCCAAAGAAATCATAAAGAGGTCTACATTAGTTATAAACTGGTTGGCCCATTAGTTCAGGCTTCTTATTAACTCTTATAACTTATATAGCCCATTATTAGCCTATTATTCTTATCTGTGTTAGGCATGTGGCTCAGTACCTTATCCAGTGGGGCAGTCACATCTTGCTTCTTCTATGGTTGGGTCAGGACTGCAGAGTAATGGGCTTCCTCCTTTCCAGAATTCTCCTGTTCTCATTGACCTGCCTCCACTTCCTGTCTGGTTGATCCACCTATACTTCTTTCCTGGCTACTGGCCAATCAGCTTTTATTTAAACTATAGAATACAAACCATTCTCCCACACCAGGTCTTGAGGTAGATCGATTCCCAATTTTCTGAGAAACTGTCATACTGATTTCCAAAGTGGCTGTACAAGTTTGCACTCCTACCAGCAGTGGAGGAATGTTCCCCTTATTCCACATCCTGTCTAACATAGACTGCCATAAGCATTTTTGATCTTGGTCATTCTGACAGGTGTAAGATGGTATCTCAGAGACATTTTGACTTGCATTTCTCTGGTAGATAAGGATGTTGATCACTTCTTTAAGTGTATTTTGGTCATTCAAGATTTTTCTGTTGAGAATACTATTTAAATCTGTACCCCATTTTTAAATGGGATTATTTGTTATTTTGATATCTTGTTTCTTGAGCTCCTTATATTTTGGTTATCAGTCCTCCGTCAGATGTTGGGGTTGGTGAAGATTTTTTCCCATTCTGTAGGCTATTTTGTCTTATTGATAGTGTCCATTGCCTTACAGGAACTTTTCAGTTTCAGGAGATCCCACTTACTAATTATCAATCTCAGTGTCTATGATACTGGTGTTGTTGTATTAAGGAACTAGACTCCTCTGCCAATGTGTTCAAGGCTACTTCCCAGTTTCTCTTTTATCAGTTTCAGTGTAACTGGATTTATGTTGAAGTCTTTGATCCGCTTGGACTTGAGTCCCGTCCCCCTTCTCTTTCTCTCTCTCTTTCATGTGATATTGCTAACAGGAAAGAAAATAAAATTCCATGTGTACGTTTTCTGAAGCTTAGTATTTTTTTTGTCCAGATTTTAGATTCCTAGGGCAAATTTTTTTTCCTCTTCTTCTTCCTTATAATGATCCTCTTAGTATTATTCAGAGTTCCTTGAAGTCATGATACATCTGCAGAATTAGGGCTTCCACAACCACTTTCAGATACGCATTTTACTTTCCAGGCTCCACTCTTCCATTCTGTGAATGATTTCCAACCTTTTTTGTTAAGTTATATATGTGTGTAGTTGTCTTTAGACTGTTGAAATATGGCTTCCAAGCCTCCTTAGAAAGACTCCATAACACAAGGAAGTGAATAGAAATCCCTCTGTGCCAAGAAGGCCATACTGCTTGTTGCTACCCTCCTTTTGTTGCATTCCCTCCTTCATCAGGCAACTGCACACAGGGCAGAGATGGCCTGAGCCTGCCGAACTTGGGGAAGGTTGGAGAGTGGCAGCACCACAGGGCCATGGAGGTCTCTCCATTTAAGTTTTCCAATAAAGTTTTTTCTACCTATTTTACTCTGGTTGTTACTACAAACACATTTTCATCATTATATTTTCAGACCATCCGTTACTGGCATATAGAAATGTAATTGATATTTGTATACTTAGCTAGTATCTAGCAACCTTGGCAAATTGATTCTTCAGTTTTGTTGTTTTTAAAATGCATTGCTTGTGATTTTCTAGATAGAAGATTATATTGTTAACAGAGTTAGTTTTATTTCTTCCTGTTAATCCATTTTTCACTTATATTTTGCCTTGCTAATTTGTTTGGATTATACTCTCCAGGTAATATTGTATATAAGTTGCAGAAATCACCTATTTATCTTTGTTTGGAAAGTGAAGGGACATGTTCAAGTCTTTCATTAAGTATGATATTCATTGTAGATTTCTTATAGGTACCCTTTATTAAATTCAAGGAGTGTCCTTAAATTCCTACTTTGTTGAATGCTTTTATCAGAAATACTGAGATGATCATAATTTCTTAACTTTCCTATATCAATGATTTATTTCATTTTTCATTGCTTCATTTTGTTATGTTAAACAAACCTTGCATTTATGTAAAAAAAATCCTATTTGCTCACAGAATATTGTTCTTCTATAAACTGTTGGGTTCGCATTAGATGTCAACAACATAGTTAAATCTGAAGTGAGGATTTCTATGTCAACACTTGTGGAGAGCATTGGTCTAGAACAGTGTTCTCAACCTTCCTAACACAGACCCTTTAGTACAGTTGCTCATGTTGTGGTGACCCCTAATTACAAAATTATAAAATTGTTTTTTGTTATTTAACACAGCCAGGAAATGAACAAGCAGACTGTCTAAGTAGTGAGATGTCTCTGTCAATTCTAGTGTTGGAAGTTGCTTACAATGTACTTCCTGTTTACTTAGGTAATATTATATCCTTCTGGAGTCTTTGATGGAGTTGAAGAATTTACAGTTATAGTTTTCCTTAGTTATAATAAAGATAAAGTAGATATAAATATTGTAACTGTAATTCTTGCTTGATAACTGTTTTATTGTATGTAATCTTGCTTTGTTAAAGTTAAAACCTTCCTTTTTATTTAGACAGAAAAGAGGAGGTGATATGGGATTCCCTTCTGTATGCTATGAATATATTTTATTGCCATTGGTTAGTAAAGAAGCTGATTTCAGCTAATGGCTTAAAAGAATAGAGCCAGGCTGAAAAAATATACAGAAAGAGAGTAGGCAGGGTCACAGAGAAGCCATGTAGCCTCCAGCAGGGACAGAGACACGGAAACTTTACCCAGTAAGCCACAACCACATGGTAATATACAGACTAATAGAAATGGATTAGTTTAAGATATAAGAGTAAGCCAGAAATATGCTTAAGCTATTGGCCCAACAGCATTGAAATTAATACAGATTAATTAATACAGAATAATTCTGTGTGATTATTCCAGGAGTCTGGGCAGACAAGAAATGAAGAAGCAGCCTCCCCCAACAATACATAAAGATAAGTTCTCATGAAAAGGGCACTATTTAAGAGACACAGATCAAACAAAGAGGCTAGGGAGATGGTTTTGTGGGTAAAGGTGCTTGCTATGTAATTATAGTGACCTGAGTTCAGATGCCTAGCACCTAGAGAAAAAGTAGAACTTGCCTGTGTACATCTGTGACCCCTAGAAGTACAGATGTGAGGGTAGAGACAAGAGGACTGCTGGGAGTTTCCAACCTCACTGAAAACAGTGAGCTTCATGTTCAGTGAGAGACCCCACCTCAAAGCAAAGGTAAAAGAAGTAGATGAAGACTGACAACCTGTAGCCACTTCTCAGATACACAAGTGTGTGCAAAAATACATCAAAGACACACACACACTTACATTCTCCTTCTCTCAACCAAATTCTACACCAGATAAAATTTACTACTTAGTGATAACTTATTAAGCGATATCACAATTGTTACCATAATAATTGTGTCTGCAACTACAGAAGTATGGCACCTTCTTAGAAAATCGTTAAGGAAATGAAACATTTTAAAAGGAAAATAGTCAAAATATGATCACTCACCATTATCACAAAAATATTTGGTAGACATTGTTTGAGATCTCTGTATCACAGCTGTTTGATTCTATATTTAAATGTATTATTGTTTATCATTAATTTTAAATCTTACTTTGTCTTCACTTAAACCTTTTGAATATTATTCAAAGCTATTCTGTTCTAAGACTTTGGTTGTTGTGACTCTTGACTTACTGAATGCTTAGGGGTGTGAAGAATATGCCACCTCCACGGGTGTACTTCCTTCACTCAGGCCACATGAATTTGAGGCCAGCCTGGGCTACATAGGGTATTCTAGGCTAGCCTGTGCTGAAGCGTAAGGCATTGTCTCAAATAATCAAACCAAAAAAAAAGCAAAAAGAAGGAAGAAAAGATAGAAAGACAGAAAGCAAGGACAGAAGGGAGAAAGGAAGGAAGAAAGGGGGGAGGAAGGAAGGAAGGATGGGAGGGAGAAAACTCTCCTCAGTTGTGTCGTTTTGTTCTTGTTTCAGTTTATTATAAGACAGAGTTATCCCAGCTGAGGGTTTCTTTGAAGAAACACTCTTAAGAAAAAAGAAAGACGGAGTTATTTTGTTCCTCCAATTGTTTCCTCAATTGTACTTTTCCCCTTTTCCCATCTACTAGTTCTGTTTTATCTGGTATTTGAGATTTTGTTTTGTTAAATCACTATAACCCAATTTTCCTTATGCAAAAAAGCATCCATGTGCATTTTCCTCTGTTCTTCAATATTGACTATGCATAATATTTTATAGACTTAACTGGGTTTATTTTAAACACTCCATAGTTGTCTAAAGTTGTACCAATCACTTGGGGATGATATGGTGTTGCAGGAGCTCCCCACAGCTCCCATCTACAGTATGGGGGAAAACATTTAAAACTTAGAATAAACTTTTAATATTTCTATCATGTCTTTGATCCTTGTCTTTGTTGAGGTGGAATGCCCTGTATGCTATGAATACATGTTGTTTCCATTGGTTGATAATTAAAGTTGCTTTGGCCTATGGCAAGACAGAATATGCTAGGCAGGAAATCCAAACAGATACACAGGACAAGAAGGGTGGGCTCAAGAGGAATGTGAGCCCACAACACAAGAATACCACTAGCAGCCTGATGTCAGAACAGAGGTAATGCCACGGCCACATGGCGATACACAGATAGATGTAGAAATGGGCCAATTTAGAAGAGAGAGCTAGCCAATAATAGCTTGAGCCATTAGCTAAGCAATTATATTTAATATTAGCCTCTAAGTGATTATTTAATAAGCGGCTGCAGAGACTGACGGGCAGGAGAGAAACCAGTCCAGCGGTATCAGGCAAGACTAAGGAAAATTCCAGCTACACTCAGTTAGGGTTTCTATTGCTTTGAAGATACCATTACAGTGCCAATTCTTATTAGGAAAACATTTAATTTGGGTGACTGGCTTACAGTTTCAGAGGTTCAATCCATTTTCATGGCAGGGAGCATGGTGGTGTGCAGGCAGACACAGTGCTGGCTACATCTTGATCAGAAGGCAACAGAATGTGAACTGTGGCACTGGGGGTACCTTGAACATAGGAGACCTCAGAGATCACCCCCACAGTGACACGCTGCCTCCAACAAGGACATACTTACTTCAACAAGATCACCTCCTAATAGCGCCACTCCCTTTGGGGGGCATTTTCTTTCAAACCACCACAGTCAGTCCTATCTCTTTTGAGGCTAGTAGGATTCCAGTACATCTGGGAGTCAATGCCCTCTGTATCCCAGCTCCAAGGTTCTTAGTTTAATGGCATGGAATATTCCATGTACACTTGGCCATGGCTTTCTGCCCAAAAAGCAGCACTGACTTCACTCAGTGATTACTTGTTCCCACTTCACGTGGCTCTTAGTGAAACAGTAATCTGAGAAATAACTGAGCTCTTCCTTGGGGGTCGACAGCATTGATTCGGTCCAACTGCTGCCAATAAAGCAGGCTTTACCATTAAAAAGGAAGACAAGTCCGTATGCCAGCACCCCCAGCATCAAGGAAGAGAGTAGGAGGACCTTGCCCTTTCTCAGCCCACTTTTGAAGGAGGGAGCATCTTCAAAACACTCCTTTTTACAGCTGCACACCCCAGGTTTCCCCTTTCTCTGGAATTGGATCGTAAGTCACTGAAAAACTGGAGTATCATGAATCCTTGATGACAGGAATGTCAACTGAGAGCAGCTTTGCCTCATAGGGGAATTTTACAACATCTGGCAGTGCCTTTGGTCATTAAACTTGTCAGTAGCTAAGGCGTTTACTGGCATCTAGTGGGATTGTTTCTTGGAGGCAATGCGGCCCTTTGTAGACTTGGCCTCTAGCACCACAAAATAAGAAATGTATATTGTTTTAGGTCAGTAAGCTTCGGTTAATTTGTGACAGCAGAAATAGAATATCCAGACACAGACTAACACTGTACTTTAGAAACCATCTCTTTAGGTCTACAGTCAAATGGGCAAAAGTCCTTAGACATTCTGAAGGACAACTTGATTCTTTAAAAGTCTACCAACTTAAATATGTATCACAAAAGGACACTACCACCTGTTCGAGTTGGCATATTGTCACAGTGAACATTTATAACAGGGAAATTATAATAATGGAATTAATTATGGACAAACCTTTAAATATGTTCATCAACTTATTTTACTAATATTTAAGGCATGTTCCTTAATTTAGAGCCAATGGACTGCTAAAGGGAATAACACTGTTTTCTTCTCTCCAGGTGAGACTGGAGGAGTCATCAGATCTTTCCCAATTAAATGCAACATTTTGGATGAAAATTATGTGTGTATATTTTTAAAAGGAGAAGTCTTGTTTTCACCTTTTCTCAGGAGAGTCAGAAGGGTCTGAGTTAGACCTGGAAAGGTCAAGGAGATACTAGATGCTATAGATGGATCTGTATGCAGAGTGAGTCCTATTTAACATTGAAGGATAGGTTATCACATGTCAAGTCACATGGGCAAGTCACCCTCCAACAGAAGTGATGGGCACAGTCACTCTAGCAGAAGTGATAGACACAGTCAATCTAGCAGAAGTGATGGACACAGTCACTCTGTAACAGAAGTGATGGACACAGTCACTCTAACAGAAGTGATGGGCAGGGTCACTCTAGCAGAAGTGATGGACACAGTCAATCTAGCAGAAGTGATAGACACAGTCACCCTCCAACAGAAGTGATGGGCAGAGTCACTCTAGCAGAAGTGATGGACACGGTCACTCTAGGAGAAGTGATGGACACAGTCACTCTAGCAGAAGTGATGGACACAGTCACTCTAGCAGAGTGTACCTCTGTGATTATCCACAAGACTCATCACAACAGTATAGTTACAAGCCAAATCGCAGAGAAAATCTAACTGAAGGATGGTCTATAGCACTGACTAATGTACTCCAAACTAACAAAATCATAAAATCTGAGAAACCATTGAAGATTTGAGGTGATTACAAAAACACAGAGACTTAAACATACATGGAATTGTGGGCTGTCTTCTTGATCAGAAAAAGGATATCAGTGGGAAAACCAACAAAATCTTGGTAGAGTCCACAGTTAGTTGTAGTATACTAATATTAATTTCTCATGGTTTGTGTGTATGCAGCCCTGTGCACATGTGTGGGCGCACAGGTGTGCACAATGCATATGGAGGCCAGAGTATGACCCCAGGTATTGTTCCTCAGGTGTCATTCATCTGTTTCGTGAGACAGAGATTTACAGTATTGAGTATTGCAGAGATGTGGAGCTTTCTACGTAGGCTAGGCTGGCTAGGCAGTGAACCACAGAGATTTGCCTGTTTCCACCTCACCAGCCCTGGGATTATAAGCATGTGACATCTGGCATTTTTTACATGGGTTCTGGTGATCAAACCTAAGGCCTCAGCTGACTTATCTGCCTAGCCCTAGTTTATTAGTTTTGACAACTGGCCGTCATTCACAATGATGTATGGTGTATAAACCTAAAGGAAACTGGGCAAAATGTATATGACAGCTCCCTGGTTTACTTTTGAATCTGTAGTTTATATAAACTTATTCTAAAAGTAATTTAAAATTTAAGCATGTTCAGAAAAGTAATTTTGGGCAGTGTCACATAAGAAAATTATTTTTCTATGGGTCATGGGTACTTCCCCAAGCCTCACAATTAGATGACTGAAAAACGCCTGTATTCTAACTTTCCTTTCAGAGAATTCCCAGCTATTCAGGAATCTATGGAATTCAGCTCTTTGGGTATCATACTGGGGTGAGGAAGTCCTTGAAAGGGAGGACACAAGCACTCTCTTTCTTGGAAGTGATACTCTCTGGTTGTCAATCAGATCAGCTGGCATTTGAACCAACTGTTCCAACCTCAAAAATGTGAGCTATGGCATCTTCCACTGAGAACTGGCTTATCCTAGGGGCCAAAGTCAACTGTCTAGTCCAAGGCTCAAAATGAGACCTGCATCCTAGTCCAAAGCTCAAAATCAAACCTACACCCCCTAGTCCCCATGCCTTCCGTCCTTTTTCTTCCCACTGTTTCTCTGGTTTTTGGTCCTCTTGGCCACTAGCTCTCCCACCAAGACTCCAGTAACACCATGTTTGCTGGAGACAATACAGCTGACTGCTGATACCTTGGCACCCTGATTGCTGTTTTTAATGACTTGAATATTTCTACATTTTTTATTTATTAATTATGTATACAGTGTTCTGCCTGCACGTATCCCTGCAGGCCAGAACTGGGCACCAGAGCTTATTACAGATGGTTGTAAGCCACCATGTGGTTGCTGGGACTTGAACTCAGGACCTCTGGAGGAGCAGCCAGTGGTCTTAACCTCTGAACCATTTCTCCAGCCCTTTCTACAATTTTTTAAGAGGACATTTCTTTTCCCTTTGATGTTTTTATTAAATAAAACCCATGGCATAGTCTCAAAGTCATAAATAAATAAAGCATAACCCTGACTCCAGATATCAGCCTGACCAGTTCTTCAGCATGTTAGCAGAAGCCTCCATTCTGTGTGACTAATTGTTCTTAAACAGCCATATGTTTTCCTGACCTTTCCCTTATCAGGTGGTAGTTTAAAGCCCCTTGGAACCCGAATTGCTACTTTTCTTTTCCTATGTGAAACAAGCATTAAGTATTCTGTGTTTGTCTTTCAACTCTTAGGTCCTTCCCTTTTTTAACTTAATTTTTATTTTTATTTTGTATCGAGCTTCAAGTTCCTCTTGTCAACAGGACTCTGACCTGCTGGTCAACTTCTTTTTGTAGTTAACAATTGTTATTGGGAACTTTGCCACACAAAACACAAGTCCTCTGCTGACAGCTACAATGTTTACAGCCGGAATAAGAGCAAAGGCTGACAAATGCATCCTCTTCCCTTTTCACACCCTTCCGGTGGTTTCTATAGTAAGTAAACACTTTCACTTTAAACCTGTCACAGAAGGTTGATTAGTAAGGACACACTTAGACTGAGGAAGATCTGGTTTTTTTCCATTTCTCTTCTGGGACTGGAAGAGAATTTTTTCCTTTTTATGTTGTACATAACCAGTTTTTCCTTCTTGCAATGCTCTCTAGAAGTGGCTCTTTCTGTCAGGGCCTCAACTCAGTTTCTTTATCCATTTTGGTCAGTTTCTGGTTGCACTCAACATAGGGAAGGCACTGTGGGACAATGGTTTGTACCCTGTAAAGGTTTGTCACTTGTGTTGGTTTAATAAAACGCTGATTGGCCAGTAGACGGGCAGAAAGTATAGGTGGGGTGACCAGAACAGGAGAATTCTGAAAAGAGGAAAGGCTCATCACCCAGACCAAGAGGAAGCAAAATGAGAATGCCTCGCTGATAAAAGGTACCAAGCCACGTGGCTAACACAAACAAGAATTACGGACTAATTTAAGGTGTAAGAATTATTTAATAAGAAGGCCGAGCTAATTAATGTAGGCCTCTGTGTGTTTCTTTGGGACTGAATGGCCATGGGACTGGGCAGGGCAGAAACCTCTGTCAACAGGGAGGTGAGAGAGAAACTAAGCCAGAGGTACCAGAGAGATGGCTCAGTAGTTAACAACACGGATGCTCTCGAAGAAGAGTTTGGCTTGCTTCCTACCTATGTGGTAACTCACAGATATCTATAACTCCAGTTCCAGGTCATCTGATGCCTTCTGGCTTCTGCCAGCACCAGACATGTACATGGTGTACTTATATACATGTAGGAAAACACTCAACACATTCAAGTAAATATATGTGTGTGTGTGTGTATGTGTGTAAAATAAAGCCAAGGACCACACCGCTGATACAACAGTGTTATTCCACAGTGCCCTCTATCACGCCTAATTCATGTCTCCTAACTTCTGTATTACCACTGTGGTCCAGACAAAGGCTAAAGCTGGGAAGTAGCTTATTTGGAACAGACCTTTCCTCTTTTTTTTTTTTTTTTTTTTTGGTTTTTCGAGACAGGGTTTCTCTGTGGTTTTGGAGCCTGTCCTGGAACTAGCTCTTGTAGACCAGGCTGGTCTTGAACTCACAGAGATCCGCCTGCCTCTGCCTCCCAAGTGCTGGGATTAAAGGCGTGCGCCACCACCACCCGGCTGAACAGACCTTTCCTATCTTTCTTTCCTGAGATCTTAGTTGTATCCCAGACACTCCCACAAACTGGGTGTTATATTACATGCCTGTAATCCTTGTACCCTAGAGAAATTACAGAGGTTCAAGAGTTCAGTCAGCCACATCGACATAGTGAGTTTGAGGCCAAACTGTGACACATAAAACTTTGTCCCCAAGAAATATAACAGCAATAAAAGAGAAGAAGAATGAATAAAAAGGTAGCTAGCCCAGGTTTCCTGTATGAAAAGGGAGGTGAAGAAGGCAAACTCACTCCAAGATTTCTGACCCAAATGTGACAATTCCTAGCTAGCTGCTAGCTTATTTTTTCGGCAGCACTTTCTTTTTCATGAGTTGTCTCACTCATTTCATGTCTGGTGGTTCGGCTTCTGGCCCCACTCCACCACTCCATGCCCATCCTGTTTGCTCTTGCACTAATGCTAGTGGCTTGAAAGGTGAATCACACTGTAATCGTTAGGGAGGGACTGCGAGACATTGGCAATGAGGAAAGACGTGTTTCTGATCCCTCAAGCTGTGATTCTGCCACTTACCTTGGTAATCCTAAAAAATGCATGCACTACTTTCTCTTGATTCACGGTTGCTGTTTTTGGTTTTCTTAGGCAGAGTCCCAGTGTATAGACCAGGCTGGCCTTGAACTCATAGAGATCTGTCTGCCTCTCCTCTGAGTGCTGGGATTGAAGGCACAACCAACTATGCCTGGATTTCATCCATGTTTTTATTTGTAAATAAAACGTAATTTTATTTGTAAGTTATTTATGAGCTTCTTAGCCATTCCATCTTTTCAATATATTCCAAAGTGAAGATATCTAGTAGGCAAAGTTCAAGGAGAAGATAAGCCTGATTGTTTAAATTTGGGAGTTGGAAGTATTTATTTGAGATATATATGTTGAATGATATTACCAGTGCTATAATTTAGGCATCTCTCTTCTCTCTTTCTTTACTGTAGGGTCACCGCCCATCCTTTTTCTGTATATTGAACCTAGGGCCTTCTGTTTTCTTGGCATACTTTCTATCACGGAGCTACAGCCCCAGTATTCCTATAGTTTAAATCTTGAGTACTTGTCAAAGGTCTATGAGTTACAAGACTTGATTCAGGGCCAGTGGGATGGTCCTGTTGATAGAATCCTGTGCATGCAGTCCTGACAACCTGAGTCTGGTCCTTGGAACCCACAGTGGAATAGAACCAACCCCTAAAAGCTGTCCTTTGACTTAGGCACGTGCCTGTGGCAGGCATGTGTTCAAGAGCTGCACCACCGAGCTATGTCCTAGGTCACCTTTTATCATAAAATTAGTTTTTCAGGTATTTTGTATAACTGGTGTCAATTAAAGCTCAATTTCATTTCCACTTAAAGATGAATGTTTTTATAAAAAATACACACAATCAGAAACTTCCATAGCTTTCTTCCCACACATGACCTGGAATATTAGACTCTTTACTTAGCAGGGTTCAGAGATACAGCAGTCCAATAGCTGAATTCTGTGCAATGCATGTCTTAAGCTTCACTACAGACTGCCAAATTGCTCTGCAAAATACAATGAGTTACTTTGTGGAGTGCAATATGCTACTTTGCAGGCAGTTTTTGAAAGAGTTCCCGTTTCATCACATTCTTCCTGAAACCTCGTATGACCCGTCTTTACTGGTGTCTTCTCCCCCCACGAACCACCTCCTTCCTTATTTTATTAGATGAGAAACCCCAATAACTTATCATACTACAAAACTTTGACCCCATGGCTCCTTGAGAATAAGCTATAAAAGTTTCGCTAATTGACCAATAATTAAGTATGCATCTAACCACTTATTTTCCTGAACCCTCATAGATGTTGTAACCATATGAAGTTAAGACACCTTCTCTGAGGCACCACTAAGCTGTAATATGCTAGTACTGTCCGTGGCACATAATAGAAGTAAGGCCTTCAGTAAATATTTACTGGATGTCATATCATCTAGCAGAAATACAACCTAATGTCCCTCTTAGTCCCACCTCTTTTTTCCCTTCTCTTACATATTTAACCAGGTCTTATCAGTTCTCCATCTCTTGTCTTTAATATCCCTGGCCTCCCGGCATTCCTGCTTCCACTGCTGCCAAACCGTTTATGGCTATCTAGATCTCCACCTTTGCTTCCCACTCCGCGGCCTTTTCTTTTCTTTCGGCCCACCTCCCATATGGTCACTAAAGTTATTTTTCTGGCATTCGAGGATGCTCCATTTATTTAAAACACATCAACAGTGTGTGACCACTTGGTTTTTCATAGTTTTGTTTCAACTGATTTTGTCAAATCCATCTCTTAATCCATCTTCTCGTCAAACATTCCTTTCCTCTGCCTCAGCCCAGAGGGAACCAGGCTATTCATCATCTTTTGACTTTCTGGCTACTCCTTCCATTTTATGTAACATTCTACATGTTCAGCTTCTGCCCAGAAAACACATCTCTGACAATGTGCTTACTCACCCTTACTTAGCTAATCCCTCCCTTCCCTTCTTTTCTTGAGTCCCTTACACCCTCCTCCTGCATGCTCCGATTGGGTTTCCTATTGACTCTTCTTTTGGTACTTGGATTTTACTGTGTTTGTCCCTGCAACTGACCAAGCTGTTTGATAGAAATACAATGCAAGCTATTCATAATTTTAATTTTTTTCTAATAGCTACATTAAAAAAGGGTGAAAATGATCTAACAACATTTTTACTTAATATTATATGAATTGAATATAGAATTAATACAACTTACTTTAAATTCTTTGTAAGACTTTTTTCTCTATATTAAAGCATAAACCCAGTCTGGACCAGTCTCAATTATGTACTTAGTAATTCCCATATTTGACAGCTAGTGTGAGTTTCAAGAGAAATCATACCTTGATCACTTTTGTATTCCCAGGGGCTGGCATTGCAACAAATGCTAAGTGCTTGTCAGATGACTATCAGGACACAGATAAAGCAGCTAAAGTTGATTGATCACTATGGGAATAAAGTGATCACTGTGATAAAGAATGTAAATGTTTATCCCTTCCCATATCAGCATATGGTTGGCTGCTATTCAATGGTCACTAACTAGCTGTTAGGTAATTAGGTAGTTTAGAGCAAGTCGTTTAGAGTCTCCTACTACCAAATTATTTACTTGTGAAATGAGATAAAGAACAGGCACAGTAACTCTAAGACCAGCTCGGAACCAGTATGGGCTGTAACTAAGTGTGGACCCTGAGAGCAGTCTTCAGTGCCTTCAGGACCAACGCTGTGTGGTCGACAGGTAAATGTTTTAGATTTGGAACAAGTGGGCAGAGTTCTTGACACAGTTATGTGGTCTTAGGGTGTTGCAGGAGGTCCTTCCGCTCCTCCAGCCAATAGCCGCTGAGATACCAGCCCATTGGGGCATGGTCTCTCTCTTTAAAAAGGTGTCCACTTCCCTCCTCGCTCTCTCTTACTTCCTGCTCCGCTTCGGCGACTAGACTCCCTTCCTGATTGCGCAGAGGGCTGTTGTCTGGGATGGTGATCTGTAAGTTTTTTCCCCTTTAAATAAATAACCATTCTATTAATCATAATTCCAAACCAGCGTGGAATTGATTGTGACTTACGCCTTCGCCTTCATCTGGCGCCCAACGTATGGTTTTAGGACCCCCTCCTTCCCCCGCTCGGCTGCCTGCCGCCAGTTCGGCTTGGTGCAAGCCCTTCCTCCCTCAGCCTCGGCCTGTGCCTTGGGGCCTGTGCCTTGTGCGTGGAGCCAGCAGTTTAACATAAATCATCACACAGTGGCTTTTCTTGCTGCAGTTCTTTATATTTTCCCTTTAAACACCTCAGATTGACTTCAAGTCCCCACGCAGCCTATCGTTTGCCTCCCCATGTGGATTTAAACTGCACATGCCCGCGTAGTCTCTGCCCACGTGGTTTGCTCTTTTCTGAGTCATTTTTAAATCTCCCTTGCAAGTGCGATGCTTGAGTGGCGCAAACCAGAGCATGCGGTTGCCGGTTGCCGAAAGCTGCAACCCCTCGGGGTGACTCTGTCACGTGGAGGCATACACGGCTTCCTGGTTACTCTTCTCTACCCCTGGATTCTGGGTTTATGGTTCTGTGTACAGAATTGATTCAATTACATTTACTTCGTTGAGCAACTTGCATTTCCCAGTTTTTAACAAATACTAGGCGGACACTGAAACAGGACCCCGTTTTCGTTGCGACTTGGCAACAGCGCCACCTGCTGGATAATAGGTAATATGGCAGTTCTTGTTTCCAACACAAATTTTACTGTTTTGTTTACTAATACAATGGGTTATATCATGCAAGGTTTGTATGACTATGGGGATAACTTAATTTATTGGTTACTAGGTTTCAGTATTCTTTTGAATATTCTATCATTTAGGAAGAATATGGCACTCCTAAGAACCATACAATCTTTACTAGAAACTCATGCAGGTCAGGAGATTCAGGATTCAAAAGAGACAATAATAAAAAGACTTGAAATGATTGAAGAAATTATTGGAGCTGGTGAAGAGAGTAAGAAGGCACAAGGACAGGATACAATGGCACCACCAGCTATTAGAACTGGCTTACCCAGGGTTTTAGCGACATACCCTGTAATTTATTCTGACAAAGCATCAACTTCTAAAGGCTCAAAGGGAGTCAGAGAAGCTAGATGGACGCCAATAGCAATGAATGATCTAAAAGAAATGAAGCAAGCTATTGTTAATTTTGGCTTGCACTCTGCATATGTTAAGGAAATGATAAGGACTTGGGCTTCTAATGCTAGAGCTACCCCTTACGATTTCCATCAGTTAGTGTCTGCAGTTTTAGATAATGGACCTTCCTTGATGTTTGGAATCTATTTCAGAGAAGAATCCAAACATATGGAACAGCAAGGAAGAGCAAAAGGTGTGGAGGTTTTCCAAGATCAAATTCTTGGTGCAGGAGAATATGCTGATCCACAGGTCCAAGCTCTTTATGACGATGAAGTACTGTGTCTATGTCACCAAGCAGCTTTAAATGCTTGGAATAGGCTACAAGATCCAGCAAAAAGGGTTGAATCATATACCAGAATTAGGCAGGGACAGAGAGAACCCTTTATTGACTTTTTGCAAAGATTAATTAAGGCTCTGAACATAGGGGTAACAGACCCAGAAGCTAGATGAATACTTCTTGAATCTCTAGCTTTTGAGAATGCAAACATAGAATGCAAAAAGATAATTGGGCCTTTAAAGTATAGATCAGCACCTATGGATGAATGGATTCAGCATACGATGAATGTTGAGATGTTTAGCTATAATGATGAATCTTGGGTAGAAGAAGTGATTTCCAAAGCAAGGAGGAGACATCAAACTGCCATGTGTTTTAATTGTGGTAAAGTATTTTGCTCTTCTGGGAAGGACAAAAATAGGAGACCTCGGCCTTCAGGTATATGCAGGAGATGCAGTAAGGGCCAACATTGGTCCAACAAATGCAGGTCAACAACAGACAGACAAGGCAACCCGATACCATCAGTAAACTCCTTGAGGGGCCTCTCGCAGGACCCCAAGCCAACAGTGGCCCAGTCATTCCCAGTCACAATGGAGAACGTGCCTCACCAAGAAAATTAAAAGCTCCAATTTCTGCTGTAAAAAGTAATACTGGTCTAAATGATGAATTACGCATGGAGGATCAGTCAAAAAAACCAGTAGGACAGAGTAAACGTATATTTTGGCAGACTTCTATTAACAATCAAAGACCAAAGCTAAGAGTCTGTATAAATGGCACTTTTATTGAAGGCTTATTAGACACAGGTGCGGATGTAAGTATCATTACTCCAGAATCTTGGCATCTGAATTGGCCTCTTCAAGAAGTAGATGTTCAGTTCCTGGGAATTGGAACCCTATCTCATGTAAAACAAAGTACAAGATGAGTTGAATGCATAGGGCCTGAAGGGCAAATAGGAAGACTAAGGCCATATATTGCCAATATTACAATAAATTTATGGGGCCGTGACCTGCTACAGCAATGGAATACCCAGATTAACATTCCTGTAGTTCCAGGAACTTATAATTCTGGGAAGGATATGATGAGGTATTATGGGAAAAGGTCACCAGCCATTCAGGCTGTACAAGAACATACAGCAAATACCAAACCTTTAGAGGTACCAACAGCCCTACCTTTAAAATGGCTAAGTGAGAAGCCAAGATGGATTAAACAGTGGCCTCTAGCTGAAGATAAATTACAGGCATTGGAACAGCTGGTGCAAGAGCAACTAGATGCTCACCATATTGAAGAATCAACCAGCCCTTGGAATTCTCCTGTGTTTGTTGTAAAAAAGAAATCTGGTAAATGGAGGATGGTGACAGATTTAAGAGCTGTCAACAAGGTAATTCAACCTATGAGCCCACTTCAATCTGGAATTCCTTTGCCTTCTCTATTACCAAAAGGATGGCCTCTTATAGTTATTGATTTGAAAGATTGCTTTTTTACTATACTTTTACAAGAAAAGGATGGAGAAAAATTAGCCTTCACAGTGCCTACTTATAATAATTTTTAGCCTACTAGGAGATATCAATGGACTATCCTCCCACAGGGGATGCTCAATAGTCCTACATTGTGCCAATATTTTGTAAATAAGCCATTGGAAATAATTCGTAAGCAATTTCCCAAGTCCATAATTTATCATTACATGGATGACATTTTGTTGTATGATTCAAATAAAGATACTTTAGAAATGATGTTTGAAGAAGTAAAGAAAGTCTTGCCTAAATGGGGATTACAAATTGCCCCTGAAAAAATTCAAAGAGGAAATTCTATTAATTACCAAGTTACAGAATAGGGTTAGAGAAAATTAAAACACAAAAGGCACAAATTAGGAGAGACTGGTTAAAGACTCTGAATGACTTCCAAAGATTGTTAGGAGACATTTCCAGTCTACGACCAGCTGTTGGGATAACACCTGATCTAATAGTTCATTTAAACAAAACCTTAGATGGTGATAAAGATTTGAATAGTCCAAGAAAACTGACAGCTGAAGCAGAAAAGGAACTGACAATGATTGAGGAAAAACTACAGGAGGCACATGTGGATAGGGTGAACCCAAATCTTAGCTGCATCCTAGTCATATTGCCTTCCAGAATTTCTCCTACAGGGATTCTAATGCAGAGGGAAGATATTATTTTAGAGTGGATATTTATACCTAATAAACCAAGTAAAAAATTAAAAACTTATGTGGAAAAAGTCTCTGAATTAATTATAAAAGGTAAGCTGAGACTTCGTCAACTAGCAGGTATAGACCCAGCAGAAATTATAGTGCCTTTTACTACTGAAGAAATAAAAAGGTTATGGGAAGACAATGAACCATGGCAAAGAGCTTGTGCTAATTTTTTGGGAGAAATTAATAGCAACTATCCAAAAAGTGGTAGACTTAACCTCATAAAGAGAACTTCCTGGATTCTTCCTAGAATTGTACATGATGCTCCAATAACTGGAGCCCGTACGTTCTATACTGATGCAAATAAATCAGGAAAAGCAGGTTACAAGTCAGATGAATTGAGTAAGGTGGAACAAAGCCCTTATAATTCTGTCCAGAAGGCAGAATTATATGCCATTCTTATGGTGCTAAGGGATTTTAAAGAACCTCTTAATATAGTTACAGATTCACAATATACAGAAAGAGTTATCTTGCATATTGAAACTGCTGAATTTATACCAGATGACACAGAGTTGACTTCATTGTTTATCCAGGTACAAGACATAATCAGGAACAGGCTTTGTCCAATGTACATAACACACATCCGGTCCCATACAGGTCTGCCTGGTCCTCTAGCACAAGGCAATGCTGAGATTGATCAATTATTGATTGGAAGCGTGTTGCAGGCCTCAGAATTTCATAAGAAGCATCATGTCAATAGTAAAGGCCTAAAGAAAGAATTTTCCATTACATGGCAACAAGCTAAGGACATTATAAAGAGATGTCCTACTTATTCTTTCTATAATCAAACACCGTTGCCTGCAGGGAGTAACCCAAAAGGTACTAAAAGAAATGAAATCTGGCAGGTGGATGTGTTCCACTTTATGGAATTTGGTAAATTAAAATATGTACACCACACCATAGACATGTATTCAGATTTTCAATGGGCTAGTGCCCTGAGCTCAGAAAAGGCTGATTCAGTAATCACACATTTATTGGAAGTTATGACCATCATGGGTATATCTGCACAAATAAAGACAGATAATGTTCCAGCATATGTATCTAAGAAAATGAAATGCTTTTTTGATTATTATAATATAAAACATATTACAGGTATACCAAATAATCCTACAGGTCAGGCAGTTATAGAAAGATCAAATCGTACTGTAAAGGACATGCTGAACAAACAGAAAGAGACTGAAAATACCCCCAGAAATAGATTACATAATGCTTTATTAACCTTGAATTTTCTTAACGCTAATGAGAAAGGAACAACAGCAGCAGAAAGACATTGGATAATGGAAAAGTCTGCTGAACTAAATCAACCAATTTATTTCAAAGATGTTCTGACCTCTCAATGGAAGCCAGGAGTTACGTTGGGGAAGGGGTTTTGCTCTTGATTCCACAGGAGAAGAAAAATTGTGGATACCATCAAAATTAATAAAGGTTCGATTTGAAGAGGAGAAACCTCTTGGAAAGGAGAAATGACAACTCATCCACAATGATGATATTCATACAGGTGGTAAGAAAAACATATAGAATAGGGGCAGGGTTCTGTTCTTATCTCCACAGGAAAACACTCTTATTTGAAAAATTCAAGGGACCCTGGATGTTTGGATACTGACAGAGGGAAAAACACCCACCCAATAGGAACTATCAAGAAAACTGAATAGGTTGTGTAAGTAAAATATACTAAACCATATTTCTAAATTTATAGAGCTGGTTTTGAAGTTGGACTCTGGCTCAGTCCCTCTCCAATTCCAAGCCTGTTGGTAAGAGAAAAACCCTGAGTTTCTGGAGTTTCTGTCTCATGTCAAGAGCCATGATATGGGACAGAAAGAAATATGAGTTTAGAAAACATCTTTGCTTTTCTTCATATCTATCATACTTTTCATTGAATATATCTATCATGCCTTTCATTGAATATATATATACATATATATATATATGTCTATATGATTAATGTTTAAGTTTTTCACAATGAACAATGAGTTTTTCCTGCAGTGACATTTGAAGTTTCCAGGAAGAACATGGGGCCCCACAACAACAACTCCACCTGGTTGATATGACATCATGATACTGATAACGCTACTATAAGACCTGTTTTGGGTACCAGCTGCACAAGACAGTTCCAACTTGGTTAGCTGAAACGGTGCACATCTTATACAACATTCTGGCCAGACCTGCACAAAATACTCAGCGACTATTTGCAATTTTAAAAGACATTGATCTTGAAATTTAACCATCATTTTACTTTCACAGGATCCCCCAGAAAGAACGTCACCCCCATGACAGCTGGAAGTAATTCTAGAGGACGACGTCCCCTCTCCCAGTAAAGTTTGCCCTTGGGATTAGGGACATCATTTAGGGGTTGATAATAATTAGTATACGATTGAGGGTTGGGGGAGGAATTTTATAAGCTCAGGGATCATTTGGAAAAAAAAGAGAGGGATAATGGGATGATGGGATAATAGATTGGTACTTTTGGTACTTGTGAGTTATTATTGTTTTGAGACAAATATATTGGTATCGATTCTTATATATTGATACAAAGTGAAATTATATTGACTATTGTATGCATGCATGTTTCTACCTCTGTTTAAAACATTTTTTATGTATTGACATATATTGTATTGATATATATATAGTATATATTTACTATATTGCAGTGTACATTTCTACCTCTGATTAAGATACTTATATATTGTTTGTGTATTGATATATATTTACCATACTGCAATGTATATTTGTACATTGTTTATATTTGGAGGTCATTGTCCTCATTTGTTTCACAGTCATTTATTGTCTTAGTCTTTAAGTTAGATAGGTATTGAGAATTATATAGATCAATAGTATTCTAAGTTTGTCATTTATAATTAGACTAATCAGGTTCTTTAGATATATAGAGATTATACTCAGTATAGATAGATAATCTTGAACCTCTTCAAAGAGCTGTAGAAAATGGCCTTTAATCTAACTCGGAGTTTTGTGGTAGTGAGACACAATTGCTCCTGGCAACACCACTCTATTCCCGAGAGAATGTTGAGCACCAAAGACACTCCACCTGGAGCCTTTCTTCTTGGCTGAACTGACCTTTGGGCAAAGAAATGTCCATACCTCAACCACTGACAGAGATACAGAGTATCCGTGAATGGAAAAAACAGGACTGTCATATCCTGCCAAGACAGGGTAAGATAGTTTTGATAAGTTTCTTGCCTTTGAAAATGATATGTCAGTTATGTTAGGCCTTAGCCAAAGTTGGTTGCTTCAACGCTGCAAACGTGACCTTGGGTGATTGCCCAGGTAGCTAGTTGTCTCTGTGATTTGTTGCATGTTTTGGAAGTTGTTTGATTGCACTTCCTAATTACTCAGGTAACATTATTTCCCTTCTCTGATCTTCGATGGGGTTGAAGACTATATAAATGTAGTTACTTTCCTGTCATGACTTGGCCAAGCTATTTATTATATAAGACCTAAGCTAGTTAGAATAGGATATTTGTACTTATTGTATATAATTTCGTAGTAGGTTTAGAACTCTCTTACTTAAACAAAAGGGGGAGGTGTTGCAGGAGGTCCTTCCGCTCCTCCAGCCAATAGCCGCTGAGATACCAGCCCACTGGGGCGTGGTCTCTCTCTTTAAAAAAGTGTCCACTTCCCTCCTCGCTCTCTCTTACTTCCTGCTCCGCTTCTGGCGACTAGACTCCCTTCCTGATTGCACAGAGGGCTGTTGTCTGGGACGGTGATCTGTAAGGTTTTTTCCCCTTTAAATAAATACCCATTCTATTAATCATAATTCCAAACTAGTGTGGGATTGTTTGTGACATACGCCTTCGCCTTCATTAGGGGGACTGGGTTAAATTCCTCTATATTTTGTGTCCTTGTCAGTAAATGAAATTAGTAATGCAGGGTGGGTACACTCTTGTTGTGGGGCTTAAAACATATCACCTCTTAGTTACCTGACATACTACGGAAAACAGAAGATACTTGGATTTTAACCTTTCCCCCCATAGTTTAACAAACACCTTAGTCTTACAGGTTCTAGAAATTGTTTGTCAGTGGTAACAGATTCTAAGTTTCACAGCACCCCTACGAGGAGGGACATGAAAATATTTTCCGTTTTAGTTTCAAGAAACTGAGGCTGAGTTTACTTGCTTGCTCCAGAGCACACAATTCGTAAGAAGAGAGGCATGATTCTACCCCAGGAGTCAAGTATTCAAATCAGAGCCCATAGTCAGTGTGCTCCACTTTCTCATGCCAACCACTACCAGTTTCTGTATGCTGTGGTACAGAGAAACTATACTCAGGACAATAAGAGATTGCAAACGAGACAAATGTGTTTCATTTCCTTGATCAACAGCCATACCTTTGTAGGCACTTTTTTTTTTTTTTTTAACACATAGGTGTGGTTGGCTGCTTGAAGTTTTTCCAGCTTAGGGCCTTTATTTGCAAATGTGCCCAAGAGAAAGCCTTACCTCACAGGCTAAAAGGTGTGCCTGCAAAACCATAGCCACTCAGGCTGTTTTCGGAAGGAACACTATCCAAAGAAAGGAAGCAGGCAGGTCAGAACCTGTGGTACCCTTTGACGCAGGTTTTAGAGTAAAGATGACAGGGTGGTGGTTCTCATCTTTGGGCATCTGGGGCTCCATTCTGGCTCAGATATAAAGGTAGTAAGTCCCCAAGAAAGAAAGAAAAGACAAGAAAAAGAAAACATTTCCCAGGTCTCAGGGTACTACTGTTCCATTGCTGCTGTGCCAAGATGAGATCCAAACCATGATAGTCACATGCACAAAACAAGGCTCGGGTGACCAGATGTGCGAAGAGACTGGCCAACAAGATGACTTCATTTCATAATAATGATTGGAAAATTGAGAACAGATGCTATCTAAAGAAACAGTACAAGCACTGTGCTTAGGCAGGTGTGGCAACACATGCTTGTTCAGCTCAGCACTTGAGATGCTGAAGCAAGAGGATTTCAAGTTTAGATTCTAGCTTGGGCTACACAGTGAGACCCTGTCTCAAAAACCAATTCATGAAAAGCAGCAGCAGCAACAAAGTGTTTTTGTTTTCTTTTTCTTTCTCAATGCCTATGAAGCTAGGTAACCTTGATCAACAATTGAGGTTTAGTACACAGCTTCTCAAACTGTGACTGTTTTTCACCTAAGAAAATTTTTACACAACCCTGAGAACATAGGTATATAAAACAAGTATATAAATCAAAATATTGATAATAAATGATAAATTTTTGGAAACAATCTGTGGTGTATATACATAATTCTACCATGTGTTGCAGACAAAAGCAAATTTCTATTCTAATGACACTAATGAGATGGACACATTGGTTTCTTTTTACATGAAATATTAAAGCTTGACTATTTGATACTGCAGCATGCAGAGGGCCTTTAACATTGTCCAGGGTTGACATCTAACTGTCAATGCAGAGAACACCATTATACAGAAATATGTTGTACAAGACAGCAGCTGTTGGTTAGGATCATCCCTGGAATTGTTGGAAATCCTACCCTAATCCCAAACCAAAATTCATTTAATGGTTCTCCGTGAAATTGAAACAACTTAAGCAAAACAAAAATTAAAATCAAACATTTTAACAAAATGCAAAGATACATTAATTTAATACATGGTAAAGAATCACGTTATGAAAATTTCAGGACTTTAATCCTCCATGGTTTAACGAGTAATGTTGCTATATGATCAGAAAGCTCTGTGTGTTTAGTAAATTCATAATACACAATAGTCTTGAATCTGAACTGGTGTTTCAGGCAGAGGCCACTGGCCTTGTGGGTTGTGATGGTATATTCAGTTCAAACTGTGGTGTGTGCGTGTACATATGTGTGTATATATGTATAGTGTGTTTGTATGTATGTGTGTATACATGTGTGGTGTGTATGTGCATGTGTATATTGTGTGGTGTGTGTACATATGTGTGTATATATGTACAGTGTGTGTATGTGTGTATACATGTGTGGTGTGTATACATATGTGTGTATATATGTATAGTGTGTTTGTATGTGTGTATACATGTGTGGTGTGTATGTGCATTTGTATATGTGTGGTGTGTGTATATATGTGTGGTGTGTGTACATATGTGTGTATATATGTATAGTGTGTGTATGTGTGTATACATGTGTAGTGTGTGTATGTGTGTGTATGTGTGGTGTGTGTACATATGTGTGTATATATGTATAGTGTGTTTGTATGTATGTGTGTATACATGTGTGGTGTGTATGTGCATGTGTATATGTGTGTGGTGTGTGTATGTGGGTGTGGGTGTACATATGTGTGTATATATGTATAGTGTGTGTATGTGTGTATACATGTGTGGTGTGTGCATGTGTATATGTGTGTAGTGTGTGTGTATATGTGTGGTGTGTATGTGTATGTGTGTGTGTGGTTTATGTTTGTGTGTTCAAGGCAAGGCTTCAGTGAAGTCATGAGATACAGCACAGGTGAGCACTACCAGAAACCTCGGTCCATGACTTTGATTTTGAATTAATTTCTGGTTGTTTCATGTTCAGAAATATTTTACTGCTGCCTGAGTTTCTGTGACCCCCACATTCAGTTATGTGACTCTTCCATACGGGGATGTGAATGAGAACTCCTGGAAAGAAGCCACGTCTGCCGGGTCCAGTTGCTTCTAACTGTGGAGAGATGGGAGCGGGGCAGACCCAGGGGCTAACTGCACCTTACCTAGAGCTACTTTCAGTCTTCCTGTCCACCAGCAGCCATTCCTTGCCCACCTCTGTGTCAGAACTGACATCCTGTGGCTAACAGACAAAAGCCTTGGGCGTCTGTGAACTTAGCACCAATCCCAAAGCTAAGGACGTCATCAGATGGCATCCTGGGCCTATTGAAAAGCTTCCCCATCTTACTGTACTTGCCCCTCTGGTGTAGTCACCAATGTGTTTTAAACTTGCCCAGACTGATGACTTTCTTCCATAAAACTATAAAACTTCATGAAACTGCTTCCATGTTGGAACCTAAAATCTGAGTTCATCTAAATCTGTGTTTCTAGCCCAAGGTCACTCAAAATGCCTCCAGTATTACTATTTCTTATTTCCTTTAGGACAGCGGCTGTGTTATTTGTGTGCACAGGGTCATGACTCACAGTTTAAGGAGCTGGGAGTTAGAGGGGATCAGCTGAGAACCAGGCAAGGATCAGAACACAACGAGGGTTTGTTTATTTATTTATTTATTTATTTATTTGGTTTTTCGAGACAGGGTTTCTCTGTGGCTTTGGAGCCTGTCCTGGAACTAGCTCTGTAAACCAGGCTGGTCTCGAACTCACAGAGATCCGCCTGCCTCTGCCTCCCGAGTGCTGGGATTAAAGGCGTGCGCCACCACGAGGGTTGTAAAGAACCATGAACACAGCAGTTCCATGATGTCTCCACTTAGACTAAGCCTTCAGATGAAAACCAAACATCTTGTACAAGTCTCAGAAACACCCAAGGCGGATCATGGGAAACGAGGAAATGAAACCAAGGGGATCTGTGCATACTTGCTCGAACTGGCAGTTGGTAGGCCCGAGAGAGCGTTAGAAAACTGACAGTGTCTTCGCTGTTCATGTTTTCACTACAAGCCTTTAAATACTTTTCAAGGGGATGTAATTGAGTGGAAGAGTATCGGCCTAGCATGCTGCAAGGTCCTGGGTTTCATCATCAGACACACATGCACACATGCGCATGCATACATGCGCACACGTACACACGCTCACCCACACACTAAATCTGACCAATTCTGGGTGTCATGATTGGGTACTGGATAAGGAAAGACTCAGTAAATGAGGTGCAGAGAAGAACCGCCATAAATAGAATTTAGTTCACCTTAGTAAAGTTGCCTGAAACTGTGAGTGAAGAGCTTTGGTGCATTTTAGGTATCTGTAATAACACACTACTGCAACTTCAGTTTTGTCAAACAATTTTTTCCCTAATGTGAAACAGCTGTCTTCAAGTTGTCATGGAAACTGCAGCTAAGGCATGATAGAAATACTTATGAATCTCAAGAGTTTTATGAGGGACATGCATAAGAATGTAATAAACACACACACACACTGGTTTAATCTTGTTATGGAAGAGGCACATGGAGCATAATACAATTTATGCTATTTGTCAATAAACTTGAATACCAACCCCATTTCTGCCAACTAACAGCTGTGCAGCTTTGGGTGGGTTATTTGTTTCCCTGAGTCTCAACTTCTAAGAAACTCACATGAAAGTTTTAGCTGCTAGGGAGAACAGAGTAAAGACCTCACTAAAACTATGTTTCGTAAGACATTGACGGAAATATATCATGAGCTGGAAAATGACACATGCCATAAGAAAAATACTTTCTCACTCAGGTCAGGGATAGTATTTGTATAAAATTGTTTGATCTTGCTTGTTTTCTCTCCTTCCTTCCTTCCTTCCTTCTGCTCTCCGTTTCTCTCTCTCTCTCTTTTCTTTCTCTTTCTATCTGTTTTTCTTTCTTCCTCTCTTTCTTTCTGCCCTCTTTTATGAATGTGTGTATTTGGTACACAGGATCTTGTCTGCGGGCACACACTGGTGTGTATGTGTGTGGTGGAGGAGGCATCTTCCTTGATGACTCTTCATTCTATTTATTGAGGAAAGTTGTCTCTGCTAGCTAGAGTTCTCGGATTCTGGCTAAAGCAGGTCCTAAGCTTGCTCTAGGGATTCTCTACTTCTGCCTTCCCAGTGCTGAGATAACAAGTTGCTGTCATGCCTGCCTGGCTTTTATCTCTTAAAAACAAATAAACAAACAACAAAACAAATTCCCCAAAGAAGGTTTCTGGGGATCAAACTCCAGTTTTCACACTTGCACAGCAAGCTCTTTATCCACTGAGCCACCTTTCCAGTCCCCTTTTCTATTTCTAAAGAAGTTATGGAATTCTCATGTATTCATAAGCAGCAGTAACTACATTCATGTGTAGAGTATTTTTTCTTGTGTATTGTCTTAGTAAATGTGTGGTACCTGCCTTTAGGATATAAAACATAATACCACATTTTTGGCTTGATAAAATTTAATTTCATTTACAGAATACTGGTTCTATGTACACTTCTTTCATATTTGAATAAAACTGCAATGCACTGAGTCTCATACAGCATACTTATTTTCAGGGATATTACTTAGTAAAGATGAGCAAGGAAGTTGTCCTCCTCTTTTGGTGTGTATGTGTGTACTGTTTATGCATGTGTGTGGATGCATGTCAGGGTGCAGATGAGCACATATTCATGTGCATGTGAGTGTGGAGGCCCGCAATGGATGTTGACAACCCTCTTCCACATTATTCTTTCAGGTGGCGTATTTCAACCAAACCCAGAGCTCACTGATTGGGCTAGTCTAGCTAGCCAGCTTGCTCTCAGGTCCCTGCTCCAGTGTCTGAGGTCACAATTACAAGTGAACTGCCAAGTGTACCCAGCATTTATGTGGGTTTCGAGGATCCAAACTCTAGTCCTCTTATTTGATTGGTAGCCGCTTTGACTGCTAAGTCATGTCCCAGCACTGAATGGTTTTTGGTATGTGTGTGGTGTCTGCATGGTGTGAAGGTACGTGTTTATGTGTGTGGTGTCTGCATGGTGTGAAGGTGCATGTGTATGTGTGTGGTGCCCGCATGGTATGAAGGTGCATGTGTGTGTTGTATCTGCATGGTGTGAAGGTGCATGTGCATGTGTGTGGTGCCTGCATGGTGTGGAGGTGCATGTGCATGTGTGTGTCATCTGCATGGTGTGGAGGTGCATGTGCATGTGTGTGGTGCCTGCATGGTGTGAAGGTGCATGTGCATGTGTGTGGCATCTGCATGGTGTGGAGGTGCATGTGCATGTGTGTGGTGCCTGCATGGTGTGGAGGTGCATGTGCATGTGTGTGGCATCTGCATGGTGTGGAGGTGCATGTGCATGTGTGTGGTGCCTGCATGGTGTAGAGGTGCATGTGTATGTGGAGGCAAGGGGTCAATGGCAGGTGTCTTCTTCGATTGTTCATCCACCTGCTTTTTCGAGATACTGCCTCTCATTAAATCTGGAGCTCATTGATTAGGCTAGACGTGGCCAGTCGATGAACTCTCCTGATCCACCTGTCTTTGCACTGCCCTCCCTCCGGACTACAGATACTCCCTGCTGTGCCTGGCTTCTTGTGTGTGTGCTTGGACTCTGAACACAGGTCCTCATAATTGTGCCATAGGCACTTTGCCAACTGAGCCATCTCCCATCCCAATTATCTATTTCGGCGTTCATTTTTAACTAGATTTCCACGAACGCCACAAACACTGAGATAAGCAGCTTAAAAGGAGGGAATGTTTGCATGGGCATAACGTCTGGGTGTAGTGTCCACGCTACATTCAGAGACATTTCTTCTGCCTGTGTCAAGACAGTATATCACGTCAGGGAGCATGCTGAAGCAACTCCTCATGACGGATGGGAAGCAGAAAAAAATGGCAAAGGAGGCAGTGCCCCAGTTCCCTCTGAAAACAAACACACTTCTGGTGACCTGAAACACTCCCCCCACAAGGTCCTACCTTCTAGTTTGTACTGCTTTTCAAAGATACCAAGTTGAGGGTCAAATTTTTCAAATATGAGCCTTTGAGGGACAACCCAGGTCCAAACTACCACAGTTTTCAAACATTTTCTGAGGAAAAATTCTCCACTGTGTCTTGTGAAAGCTAGTGACCACTCACTTTCTATAACTAACAGATTTATTTGAGTTCAGAATGATGGTGCATTATAGGGGTTTCTGGCTACACAACATATCCCAGCCATCGCACTGCACCATTCTGGAGTCTGAATATTTTAAGTCCTTTTCCAGAAAGCTCTTTGCTCATCGTGGGAAGGTCTCTGTCATAGGCACATGTGTTAGATACACATACATCTGAACCAAAATTGTTGTCAAGGTTTATTTATGAGCGTTTTCTTGGCAGTATGTTTGTGCAGCACACACGTGCCTGGTGTCTGAGGAGGTCATAAGAGTGTGTTCTTAGACATGGACTTACAGACATCTGTGAGCCACCATGCTGATGCTGCCAACAGAATCCAGGTCCTCTGTAAAGAGCAACAGGTGCTTCTAACCAATGAGTCCTTGCTCTAGCATTCAAAGCTAAATCATAATGCAATCATTAGGCAATTATTTAAATAATTCCGTTGTCTTCCTCAGAATTAAGTATGAACTTTTGTAATTACATACAGATATCCCTTAAAGGTATTTTGGTGTTAAAAAGTTTGTGAAGAGCCTGGCGGTGGTGGCGCACGCCTTTAATCCCAGCACTCGGGAGGCAGAGGCAGGCGGATCTCTGGGAGTTCGAGGCCAGCCTGGTCTACAAGAGCTAGTTCCAGGACAGGCTCCAAAGCTACAGAGAAACCCTGTCTCGAAAACCCAAAAAAAAAAAAAAAAAAAGTTTGTGAAGAATGTATTTTCTAGAAATGGTGCCTGAATGCATACATACAGTAGACTGCCAAGCCTGAGTAGTGACTCACTCCAGCTCCGTAGCTTTTGAGAAGATACTTCCAACTGCCCTGTGTTGGGTTAACCTCTGTGTACTCTTTCAGTCTGCTTAACATTGGAATTGTCTCTTTACAGCCATGCTCTGTGAGAGAGACTGCCACATTGAACTTTATATGCCCAGTTTAGTGATAAGTAGTTTAAATAAAGGCATTTATCAAAATTAAACATATTACTAAATGAATAAACATGACTATTGTAACCTTTATCTTACTCTGGTGTACTTTCAGATTTATTATTCAGTACAAAGGGTCTCTCTCTCTCTCTCTCTCTCTCTCTCTCTCTCTCTCTCTCTCTGTGTGTGTGTGTGTGTGTGTGTGTGGCACGCAGACAGGCTTTTGTTCTGTCTCTCTGGCTGCCTTCTAACTGAATTCTTAAGCTCAAGTGCTCTTCCTCCCTTAGCCTCTCAAGTGCTTGGGACTGCTGTGGATGTGGCTCAGTGGCAGAGTGCTTGCTTAACATGTCTGCAGGACTGCATCTAAGATAGTAGACTGAAGGTAAGCTGCTGTTAGCTGCTCAGTCATCTGTGATCTTCTTTCGAAACAACTGCACTAGACTGTGAATTCATGGAGGATAGAAGCCATGGGATTCAAGTTCATTTCCTGGACTGTTTGGAGTTTCTGCCAGGGCGCAGCACCACGGCGGCTTTCATGCTTTCAGAGTCGTAGGATGTCCACTAGTGGAGCAGCTGCAGGAGAGCACAGAGGAGGCTCAGAGAGGGTTCAGAATTGATGGAGCACAAGTCAGAGGCCTTGGACTAGACTAAGGACTCACTGGAATGAACACTTGCAAGTAAAACTGTGTCGGCAGGGCGGTATACTGTGTGACACGCCACAGCTCCTAATGCCACGGCAATGAAAACATGTGAGGCGGAGGTGGGGAAGGAGGAGGAGAGAAGTGGCACACACATGACACTGTGGCTGAAGACAGCTGTGAGGGAATGCTGCGCTTGATAGAGAAACAGGGCACTGCCCAGAGGGGTTGGCAAGACTTTTCTAATCTTAAATTTTAAATTTTTGTATTATTATTTCCTGTGGAAGGGTTACAAGGGTGGAGGGCAGACACAGAAAGACTGGGAAATGAGTAGGATCAGGGTACATGATATGAAATTCCAAAAGAATCAATAAAATTATATTTAAAAAAAAACAAGGCCAAGGATATGTACATTTAAGTTGTACCTAACTGTGATTCTTTTAAGACAATGAACAACTGATAGAAATGATAGACTCTTTCCATGCTGTATGGGACCTGGGTAACAGTTTTTCTTTTCGTCTCCAGCTATTGACTCCTAAAATTAGCGACATCTGTTTGAAATGAGTAACAACGGGCCTTAGGAGACCCCTTCCCACTCTCTGTAAAAAGGTCTCAGGACAAGAATGGGCTAATACTGACCTCTTAGTGTCTTACAGTCTTAAAACGACATTGAAAAATTGCTACCTGGGCATTCTTGTTAATTAAAATCTACACATATACTCGTTTGCTTTGGCAAAGTAAGTATATTTTGCTATTGTGTATTTGAGATATAATTATATATGATCTGTTTGTCATAACTAGCCCTGTTTCCGAATTTCATAAGAGACTTAAAAACTTCATTGCCAAGGCTATAGACTTATTCTGTTAAACAAAAGAGTCAAAATTCTGTTTTAGATGTAGTTTCCTTATGTCTCTGTGCCATGATACTAATTGCTGTTGGCTCTATAGGGTTCTTCTTAAGCTATGCAAGTCTTTTATTTTAAGATTGTAAAGTATTAGATATTTGTAAGTCTGTATGCAAGTTCTGAAACAGATGTACTATTGTTGTGTTTTTATAAAACACAACAATTTCTGTTAAATAGTTTTGTATTTATAAAGCTTTGTGACCCAGCTGTTTGCTGGCATTCCACAGAGGTACAACTTCTGACAAAGGCATCTCAACAAGATTTGTGGGGTGAAGCCTCTGGCTGTGTGCAGCATGGTGAGTACTTTCATGCCACCAACAGGGATGGGCAATAAAACAAGCCCCAAAATCCCCAAAGGAAATCACCTGGCACCATCCAGTCTACCCTGAAAGCTTTAACTGGCGTGTTATTCGCAGGAGAAGCAGAATGGACTTCAGGTAGGTCTGATCTGAAATCTACTCCTACCCCAGCTTGAGCCTAAGGTTCTTTTGGGGCTGACTTCTTGACATCTGTTCCTTCCTCCCCTCTTCCCCCTAGGAGGGATCAGATCATACCAACCAGGATGAATGTTCTCCTAGCATCCTGGGACAATGGAGAACAGACCACCAGATGGTTAATCAGTGATGCCTTCAGAGAACATTGCTCAGAGATAAGTTGTCGGAACTAAAAGAAAGTCACACTGGGTATGGAGTAGGTACCTGCAATCCCAACACGTGGGAAGCTGAAATAGGATTTTAAGTTTGAGACCAGGGTAGGCTTTATGACTCCAACCCTACCTCAAACCAACAAGACGGAGTTACCTGTGCCAGTCCTTCCAAAAGTAAAAGCTAAGGGGTTATGAAAAACACTTCCTGCGCCCAGTTATCTGGCACTAAATGTGCTCTAACCTTGGGTTCTACTTAATTTTATTATAATAGTTTCAGACACATTCCACCTCAAGACTAAGATTTTAAAACAAAAAGTGGGGAACTTTTATAGACTTTGAAGAAACAAAAAATGGGGAACTTTTATAGACTTTGAAGAAACGAAGCTATTCTAAAGAGACACTTGTGTTTCTCAGACTACTGAAACAATGGACCCAATAGAATTAGGAATTTCCCTAGAAATCTGACGCTGGAGAGAGAAAAAAAGAGGCCAGTCAGAAAGGGAATGAATCTTCTAGAAAGACATTTCACAGAATTTTAACAATGTATCAGACCAAGTTACAGGATGAGACTGAAGCCCAGATAATGATGGGCCAATGGCCGTTGAGATCACACATTGACCAGGACACTGGCCCTCTAAACTTGAACCTCCTTTCAGGACACTGACGACTGACTGGCGGTTCACTGGGTCTCTTTGTCTCTCTTCCCAATGTGGTAACGTTGAACACACCTCCTTCTTTTGTTCTACATTATTAAAGCTTCTTGTTTGGCTTGAGGACAAGTGGCGCAACCTGGCTTGGAGAACCCAATCAAGTCCAATAATAGTATGTTGCCTATGTTCTGATAAGCACCACCCCCCACACCTCCCAACACACTCATGAAAGCAACCATAATTATACTCAGTGAGTTAAAAAAAAAAAGACATCAGAGTAGGAGAAGGCTTGTTGGGGATATGGGTTTCACAGATGAGAGGGTAATAGGGTTATGTATGTAAAAATGCCCCAGACAAACATGAAATTGTCAAATAAAAATATTTCGTTTAGAAAAGAAGAAACTCTCAGACCCCAGTCGTTTGTAGTTTTCAACTATTTTTTTTTATCGTTTTAAATTATGTGTATGTGCGTGTGTCTGCATGTGGGTATGTGCACGCGCGTGCAGGTGCTAAATGAGGCCAGAGACTGGCAGGTGGTTGTGAACTGCTCCATGTAGGGTACTGGGAACTGAACTCGCCTTTTCTGGAAGATCAGTACTTGCTTTTAAACCACTAAAGCTTTCTCTCTAGCCCAGGTTTGTAGTGTTTGAATGACAGCTAAATCCTGGTGTTAAGTATGAAGTGAGTACCAGAATCTTGTTATTTCAAAAACTGTACGTGAAGCGCACAGCCCCACGAAATCTTCACACACCGAGGTAACCACCACTGGATGGAGAAAAATCAGGTTCCCAGCTAGCACATCAAGTTCCCTGGCACCCTAGCCCTCCGCGCACGCCCCACCCTCCAAGGCCATAGTACGGAAACTTCTCTCACTGTCCCTACATCTTGCACGGGATTGTTTGGAAGAGGTACCGACTAGACGGACAATCTGGTGGAGTGGATGAGACCCCGGCTCCTATCCTCCCTATGGGCCCTTCCGGAGGTCTACACAGCGATGGCTCCGCATTCTGAGGAGCCAGGCTGGCAGTTCTCTGGCAGGATCCTCACACCCAGCTATGGCCGTGGGTAGCCAGACCCACCTGGGGCGCGCCAGGGTCCACGGTGGCACGACCCAAGCACGCCGCAAGGGCTGCTGGGCGGGCTCTCGCGCCCGCTGCCGACCCCGCACCTTTCGCGCGGGCCGGGCTCCCTTGCCGGAGTAGTCGGGCGTGGCACGGGGCGCGACCCTCCGGCTCGCGGGTGGCCGGGGGCGGCGCTGCTGAGCCGGGATGTGCGGCGCGCTCCCATTGGCTGCGCTTCCCCCCCACCACACCGCCCAGCCGCCCACCCACCGGCCTCTCTCCGTTCCCCCATTGGCCGTCAGGCCCCGGGCGGGGGGGGGGGGGACCTGGTTTGGGGGTGGGAGGCTGAAGAAGAGTGGAAGGTGAGCGGTTCTCCCGGGAAGGGTGTGCGCGAGAGCCAATCAGGAGCAGACGTGGAAAAGAGGCGCCGCGCCAGCCAATCAGACCCCGAGGCGCGGTCGGGACCCGCTGACGCCAAAGCGGCCGCAGCCAATGGGCGCGCCGCTGTCTGTCCGCTCTTCGGCGGCCGGTCGGGGGCGGTGAAAAGCGAGTGAGGAGAGCGCGACGGCGGCGTAGCCATCGCTGAGGGGAGAGCGAGACCCGAGCTTCCGCATCGAGGTGAGAAGCACGGGCTCTGTCGCAGGCTCGGCCGCGGCCCCTCCGCGCCCGGCCGCCGTTTTGCGGGCGTCCCCGGCCGGGCTGCGCTGAGGTGGGGCCTGCGAGCCGCCCCGCCCCCGCCCCGCTGCGGCCGCCTGGAGGCAGGGGCGCTGCCTCTGCCCGGACGGTCCCTGCGCGGCGTGGCCGGGCCGCCGCCCTCCCGACGGCCGGGGCCGCGGCGAGGGAGCGGAGAGGGCCCTGGCCTGCAGCCCTGGGAGGCGGGGGCGCCGCCTGCGGGGGGTGGGGGGAGGCCGCTCAGAGGCGGCCACGGTGGGGCGCGGAGTTAACGGAGGAGGGTGGCGGCCTGGGATTGAGAGATTCCGGGTTGAGGAGGAAGAAAGTGATGCTCGGGAGAGGGAGTCCTGTGAGAGGCCCCTGGTCCGGAGTGGGATTGGCCCCTGGGAAGTAGGCATCGATGGGGTTGAGGGGAAATCGGCTGAGAGATGGAGATCTGGTTTGGGGTTTGAAGGTTAAGGTCCTGGACCAATGGGGACAGGGCATGTGGAGTGTAAGAAGGCACACAGAAACCGGAAGGTGGCCGAGGGGTGAGAAATTTTAGGGTAGGGATGAATGGAGGATGTTTGGATAGAAGGTGTTATTTGGCTTCTTGGAAAGTACACAGGGTGCAGTCAAGGTGGCTTTCTGTGTGCTTGCTCAAGGGTGGGGATCTTTTGTGAATAGTGGAGTCAGAACTGAGTTGAGGGAGCGAGTGCCTTAACATCACCGTCCTTCCACGCAGTACTTAAAAGGGCGGAACACAGTTTTGCTACCGAGTCTGATCTTTGTCCTGTCCCCCTCATGATCCATCCGAGTGTTTTGCCACAGCTCACACAAACTTACCTATCTCAGAAGTAATGGGTATTAAGTATTATTTGTTTTTGATTGGGGCGTTGTTTAATTCTTTATATGAAAAAGGAAAATGTTAAGAGCAACATTTGAAGATTCAGTTATCTTGTTGGGTATGTGTAATATCGCATAAAATGGTGCAAGGTCTCTTACAGAAACAAAAATGAGGGTTAATGCATAAATATAGTTTGCAGTGCTGAATGAGCAATCTTTAATGTAGTGGGACTTGTATTATGTTTGTTGGGTAGTTACTTTCAATTTTGAGAAGTTTTGTAGTTAAATAAACAATAAATTATTTTCATTTGAGAAAGACATTAGTATATGTAAGTTATTGTAACTGCCTTCCTCCTTGAAGCTTTGATGGCTTTTGTTTGTACCGTGCAGGCAGAGTTAGGAGGCAGAGAAGAGGGGAGCACATTTCCAGTGGATTTAAATGGGAGGGATAATTTCTACTTGAGGGCAGGAAAGAGGCCTTCGAGGAGTTACCATGTCAAGGGCAGAATTCAAGAGAGGAGTTATATAGATGTTTCCTTGTTCACCAGATTAGTATAGAGTTTTAGCTACTGGATCATTCCTCAGGACGTGGAAGGTGTTTGTGGGTAACAACTCACTGTAGTCATGTTTTATCCTTATTGAAACCTAGTGCCCAAGTGTGCAGTTAGTTACCTGTAAGCAGAGAAGCAGTTCAGGGCAGGTTAAGCAGGCCAAGTTTCTTGAGAAAGGTGAATTTTGATCATTTGCACAAGGAGTTGGTTTATGGGCTATTAGACACAAGGGTGGTTACAATCCAGTAGTTTGGATGAAGTGTAAGCAACTGTGGACCAAAAAACACCACACAAATGAAAATAGTTTCTAAGGCAAATTACAGATAAACCTAAATGAAGGATTAGGTACGTGGTCATCAGCTAAGTCTCCTCTTAAAGCTTGGTTGATAAGTAGTGATTCCATATGATGGTTTGGAAGGAAACAGAACAGTTGGACTGAAGATGAGCAGTAATGTACAGTGCCCCCAAATATTTTTTTGATAGCTAGAAATAGCAAAATTTATTAGTTGCTTACTTGGTGCCAGAAACTGTTTTGAGCTTTCCAAGTATCATCTTTGGACTGTAGGTGAGGGAGAGGTTCAGACAGATTTATCTTGCCTATCCCAAGTCACACCAGCTATTCCATGGCAAGTCAGGATTGACAGAATCAGTTAGTAAACATTAGTTGAGCATTTGCTTGATGCCAGGCACTGGTAAATGCTGGAGATTCTTAACTTACCAGGAAAGCCAAAGGTCAGATCTGAACCTCTTATAGAAGAAACTTGTTATAAAAGAAGTCAATAAAGAAGGAAAAAGATTGCTTGGAGAGATTTTGTAGATACTGAGGACTATGCTGTTTAGAGACGCCTAGAGTTGACTTTTTAGAAAGAAGACTCAGAAGAACAATGACTAAAAAGAAACCACCAAGGAAATTAAGGAAAAAAGAAATGTGAATATGATCTCAAGATTGCTGAATTGCATTGTGATTTGGGCCAACAGTCATGCTTAGTGGCGGGTACTTAATTTAAATATTGAGTGTGGTTACAGCTATCATCACTTTCAGGGGAAAAATCATAGCAGAACCCCTTATAATGCTTTATTCTTTGACTTAAAAGAACTGAGTGTCTTAAAAATGCTTGTACTTTTTCCAAATAAAAATGAGTATTGTTATATTTATCATTAAGGGATAACAACCATTTAACAGGGCAATAGGGAATATGTAGGTCTAAGCTTGGAGTGAAAGCAGAGATGATCTTATTTGATATCCTTTCCATGTGAGCTATTTTGGAAGACCTGTTCTCATGTTGGAAATTATAGTGGTATATTATTTGTGTTTTAATAAATAAAGCTTGCCTGAAGGTCAGGGCAAAGCAGTCACACTAGTCAGCCATATAGGCCAGGCAGTGGTGGCACACACCTTTAATCCCAACAGCCACACACTAGTTAGCCATAGATGCTGGACAGTGGTGATGCACGCCTTTAATCCCAGCACTAGAGAGGAATATAAGGCGGGATGAGACAGAAACTCGCTCTTTTTCAGTCTGAAAATTTCATAGAGGTAAGAGCTCTTTAGTGCCTTGGCTACTTTGCTTTTCTGATCTTCAGATCGAACCCCAATATCTGTCTCTGGGTTTTATTATTTGTGCTACAGAAAATGACTGATTTGTTGTGAATTGAAATAGTATGTCCTAAAAGATGGCATTTACTGAAGCCGTAGGACTAGGTTATTAAAGCACCTTGAGTGGTAGAGATAGGGTCCTGACTTTCCTGAACATTTATTTTCTTAGAGTTTAAGAAAAGAACTTCTTCCGCTGTTCTTCTGGAAGAGGCAAGCAGGTCTCTGCCCTGCCCCTCCTTTCTTCTAACCCTTTCTCCTTCTCTCAATAAACTCCTCACCTAAGCTCTTTCTAAAAACAAAACAATGAACCACTCATAGAAGGGTCATGTTAACTGTTTCTTACATCCTTCCTTCCCACACATGGTTCCCTTGTCCCTCTCTTTGGTGGGTTTGATACAGACTTACAAGTTTCACTTCAGTAAACAGTATAAAAATGCTACATTTATGTTTAACTCATCTACTTAAACAGTTAAAAATTCACTATTGGTACTTGGGAGATGGCTCACTCAGTAAAGTGTTTTCTGTGCAAGCATGAAGATCTTAGTTTGGATTTCCAGCACCCACAGAAGAACTGACATAACATGCCTGTAATCTTAGCACTGAGGAGGAGAGACAGGATTCCTGGGACTTGCTGGTTTACTAATCTAGTCAAATCAGAGACTTGTCTCAAAAATAAAGTTAGAAGCAATCAAGGAAAATATCTCATGTCAACCTCTGGCTTCCACATGCAGAAGCACACACATGTATAATACTCGCATGCACACACACCACACACACACTTCACGCTTGTATTCCCAATTCAAAGAAAACATGTTAAGAAAATAGCTCTTTATTTGTCAAGTAATTATTCCCAAACAAACTAGGAGGATTTCCCCAAGGGTCAGTGCAGATTGAGTCCAATCTCATAAATGAAGAGGGAGCAATAACTTCCATTCGGACTGTAGAAATTGTGGAATAAGTGTAATGCGATTTCTCTTTCACCTAGATACTGTGTTATGTTCCTTAATTAAATGATCACAACTACTTTCTTTTTTATGTATGTGCTGCATTTTATAAATGAGGAGACTGAGGCTCAGAGGACTTAAGTTAGAGAGCTAAGTGACAGAATTAGGACATAGTCCTTACTTTGGTGGGGCATAGTGTCATGTGTCTGTAATTGCAGCACTTGGGAGGCAGAGGCAGGAGGATTCTTGAGTTTGAGGCCAGCCTGGATTGCATAGCATGATCTTATCTGAAAAAAACAAACAAACAAACAAATCCCCAAACCTATGTTTTGTTTCTGAAATTCAGACAGATAAGGACTTATTTATATATTAATATCACTAATTGAAAAAAAGTGTCATATAGCCTCCAGTATTTAATAGCTGCTTGATACCTTAGAAGATGGGTCTCAGTCCTCTCCTCCACTTTCTTTGAGATAGGATCTAATTCCAAGTCCTGGTTGTCTTGGAATTCTCTAGATAGACCAGACTGGTCTTGCCGCACAGTGATAGTCTACTTTTGCCTCCTGAGTGCTGAGACTAAAGATAAATGACACCATACTAAACTCCTGCTGCAGATGTTTGTGCCCTGTGACCCTACCTCTAAATAAATAGTAGTGAGTTTCTTACAGGATCTGTTAAATTATATTTTCCTATTTAGAGATGCATGTTTCAGCATTTCAATATTTTTGAAAAGACATTATATTTGATAGTATATCTTTAAAATGTTAGGAGTGGATACTGTATCCCCCCCCCCTCCCCCCGAGACAGGGTTTCTCTGTGGTTTTGGAGCCTGTCCTGGAACTAGCTCTTGTAGACCAGGCTGGCCTCAAACTCCCAGAGATCCGCCTGCCTCTGCCTCCCGAGTGCTGGGATTAAAGGCGTGGGCCACCACCGCCTGGCTCTGGATACTGTATCTTAAAGCCAAATATCCCTGAGAATTAAGGAAGTATGGTAGATCCATTAGATGCATGTAGTTTTTAATGTGTAATGGTTTTAGAATTTGCATTTTCTTCCTAGCCTTTCCTTATTTATCATTTATTTACTTACCTTTAAATTATTGCTCATTTTCTTTAGTTAATATGATACAGAAATGTGTCATAATGTAGAAAATTGAAATTAGCAGGTTTGAGTTTTATTTTGTCGTTGTTAGCGATTTCATGTTTAACTGTAGACAAGTCACTTCCCGTCTCTGACTTTAGTTTCTTCATCTGTTTCTGGTGACAGGGAGTAGAACCTTAAAAACTACAGTTGCTTTTTACCTCGTTTTCCCTTTTTAATCTCTCTTTCTTCACTCCTGTCATTTTTATCATGGATTCCTAAGGATATGGTTATGTTCTTAATTATATTCTTTTTGCTATCTTATATTTACTGAGATAGGCTCTCTTACAGAGCATATACTCATTAAATTGTTCATAAAGTAATGGATGGATGTTGTCTCTTATCTGAGCTAATAAAAACATATTAGTAATATGTATGTGTGTATGTTAAAGCTGTTGAAAACCTACTAGCATTGTAGCTTAGTGGCAGAAAAAGTACTTAGCATTGCCTGCAATGCCCAGAGTTCAGTTCCCAGACCACAAATAACAACAGTAAAAATGTTGAAGTTAGCTGGATCCTAGAACTTGGGAGGCAAAGGCACCTAGGCAGATCTCTGTGATTTGAGTTCTACATCGTGAGTTCCAGGACAGCCAGAGCTATATAGTGTGACCCTGTCTTGAAAAATAAGGCTGAAGTTTCATTGGAAGTTACTTTTGCCTAAACATTAAGTGTTTAGCCAAACTAGATCTCCTCTGTTCTTAACAAATATACATGGGCCTGTCTTTAAGAAGCCTTCTGTTACTTATCCACCAGCTTTAAAAGTTATATACTTCTGGGCCATATTGCTTCCTAGCTTGTACCTCCATCTACTTTCCCACAACTTCAAAGCAAATTAAAGAACTAATTGCCACACAGCCTAATGTTAATCAAAGTGGAATAGAAATGTTTTTCATCTGAAGTATTTTTTGAAACTTCTGTTTTCTATGATATTGTGCAATAGAAATCAGATACAGTAAGGTGCTGTGGGGCAGGTAGGGCAGGTAGACTGTTAGGAGGGAGACTGAATATGTGCACTGGAAACAATGTAGCAGTGGTGGGCTGTGTACTTTAAACAGGTAGTGAGTTGAATTCTTTTGAAATGAAGTAGAATTTAGATAGTGGAAAGAGAAGAACTAGTAGGTGGTATGGTGAAGGAACTTGCACAAATTTATGCATATAGATAGAAAAATCTAACTTTGGCTTCAATTGTATCTTAATCAGTATCTCTTTATCTTTTAGACCCATATAAAGTATTATGGGCATAGTGAGGATCTTGCATCAGTTCTTGGAAAAAGCCATTCGTTGCACTAGAAATTAAGGCACAATGTTTTATGAATGTATATTTGTCCCTGGTGGATTATTTGGCACATTCCCATTAAAAAGTGCTGGTATCTTATAAATATTGTATGCCAACATGTAATAATCGATGTACTTTGGCTAAAGTGTGGGTGTGTGCCATTTCTTTTAGACACAAATCACTTGGAGACTTTAAATAATGTCTCTTTGTGTACATACACGTGTTAACTATTTGAGAAACTTAAGATTTTGAAGTATATAGTTTATTGTAGTTCATGGAATTCTTAGAAATGTGGACTTAGAGAATCATGAGATATCTTTGAATTGGGGAATTTTATATCATGTCATCTTGTGAAGTATTCTAAAAATAACTTCTATTTCCTAGAATGCAGAAGTTCTTAACTTTTATAAACCTGAACATCTTCAGAAAGATTTGTCTTGTCTCCTTAGAAGAAAACCTGCATTTAGCTTTTTGTATAACTTTAGTGCTTTCTTAAAACTTTCAGAGGCTAGGCTGTAGCTGTAGCTCAGTGGTCCCCAGCATGACTCTCGGGGCTTAGTAACAAAACCCTTTGAGGTCTGTGGATCCTGGCTTAATATCTACTGCCCCTTTGTGCAGTGTTAGAGATTGAATCCAGGGCTTTGTTCATACTTGGTAAGTGTTTTACCCCTGAACTGTAGTTCTAGCTAATAATTCATTCTTTAATGTGTGGGCAGAAAGATACTGTGAAAACTCAACTCTGTTCTATTTTATGTCATGTTTACCTTTACAAGTAAGTGATTTAATAGGGATTACAAAATTATGAAGTTTATCATGAAAATACTTGCTTAAAAAGTAGACCCACTGAATTCTTGGGGGAGAAATTAAACTATAGCCAGGTGGGCTTTTTGTTTGTTTGTTTGTTTTCAAGGCAGGTTTCTCTGTGTAGCCCTGGCTGTCCTGGAACTCGCTCTGTAGACCAGACTGGCCTCAAACTTTCAGAGATCCACCTGCTGCTACCTACTGAGTGCTTGCATTAAAGGCGTGCGCCACCACCACCCTGCTTATAGCCAGGTTTTTGTTTAGTTGGGTTTTTTTGAGATTGGTTTTGTGTAGACTGTGCTTTAGTGTTTTATGTACATCATGTAGGGCTGCATCTGCTTGAATGAACAGAAGATGGACACAGTAGAATGCATAAATACCTTTTATTTTTCTTGCAGCACCAGAAAGTTCTTTAGATTACCTTGCCCTTAAACAATAAGGTCTGCGGAGAAAAAGAAAAACCTGTTATTTTGAAACTCACATGTGGGTTGACATAGCCCTACAAGTAATACAGGCTTTGCGGCCGATAAATTGATTGTCAGTGAAACCCTGAGGCCCATAATCACTCATCATCCCCTTAGTTTGGAGAGTGGTTTTTAATAGGTTTCTTAGAAACATGCAATTTTTAGAAACCTATGGATTGCATTTAAAATATAGGTCATAATAATATTTGGTTATTAGCATAAGCACAATTCTCAGAGAGGAAGCAGGTAAATTAGCTGATAGTGGGACATTTGATAGGCTGAAGATGGTAAATAGTAGGTGAATGACTTTAAAGTGATAACCTTGGTGACCTTTTAAAGTTAATAATTCCCTAAGTAGCAAATATAAGATTAGGAAACAGTGTATTCTAATGAATAGTAGTTAGAAATAGACTTTGTGAGCTAGATGATGATAAGCAATCTGGATTTTCAGTGAATTGAACAAGAAACCAGAGATATTAATTAACTTGCCCAAGCACGGTTGTTACAGTCCCTATAGTGTAGCGATTGATTACTCTGATTCTTGTTAAATCTTTTGTGCTTTTTAAATTTTTGACTAGAGCCAGGAAGATGGCTTAGTAAAAATGTTTGTTGTGCAAGATGTGACCAGAGTTTGATCCCTGGAACACATGGGATGATGCACATCTGTAATATCAGTACTTCTAATGCAGTCAGCGGCAGACACAGGCAGGTCTTTCAGGAACAGTAGTTTTGTGAGAAGTGACTCTAGAAAGTTATCCCCTGACCGCAACACATGGGCCATGACATGCATGCACCCACATTCATACACACACAGTTCTAAAAATTTTGACTGTCTTTTCATTATGGGTCTCAGTATATACAGAACAGTATGTTTTAGCTCTATGACTGATAATTTGACCACAAAATCTCTGAGTTTTGTAGTCTCAATTTTCTCTGCTGTATTCTTAGTATTGTAACAGTTACAAGGCTTATTTAAAGTAGGCTGCCAGGTACCTGAATTCAGTTTGACAGCTGAAAACATACTGGAAATTCAGAAAGTCACTAGACATTACTACCCTTGTGACTTTTTCACAGTTTGGCCAGTCCTTGCCTGATAGCTTTTTTTTATTATTGATTTTATTGAGCTATACATTTTTCTCTACTCCCCTCTTTTCCTCTCCCCTCTCCTTCAATCCTCTCCTATGGTCCCCATACTCCCAGTTTACTCAGAGATCTTGTCTTTTTCTACTTCCCATGTAGATTAGATCCATGTATGCCTCTCTTAGGGTCCTCATTGTTGTCTAGGTTCTCTGGGGTTGTGATTTTCAGGCTGGTTTTCTTTGCTTTGTGTCTAAAAACCACTTATGAGTGAGTACATAACGATATTTGTCTTTTTGGGTCTGGGTTATCTCACTAAATATAATGTTTTCTAACTCCATCCATTTGCCTGCAGATTTCAAGATGTCATTATTTTTACCGCTGTGTAGTGCTCTATTGTGTAAATGTACCACATTTTCCTTATTCATTCTTTGGTCGAGGGGCCTTTAGGTTGTTTCCAGGTTTTGGCTATTACAAACGATGCTGCTGTGAACATAGTTGAGCACATGTCCTTGTGGTACGATTGAGCATCCTTTGGGTATATACCCAAAGCCTGATAGCTTTTAGGTGCATGATATGTCTTAAAAGATACTGGTTTTTGAGAAGAGATTACAGGATTTAGCCCTTTAAAGACATCCATGAACATATTCCTTCTCACTCAGAACTAGAGATCAGAAGGATCATTGGCATCTGAGTGTAGATGTTATCACCACTTACACAGCTGGCCCTGATTCTGAATTCTTTAACACTTTTGCTTGCTGTGGCCAGAGGAATCCCTGACCATGTGAGGATTCAAGTTCCTGTAATCTGAAAGAACTCATAACAGTGCCTCTGAAGCTTTTAAATGTGAACTTTGTAGTAGAATAATAGCCATTACCAGGATACAAGTGTATTTGGGGGGAGATTTTTATTAGAAATATGGTTAGCTCCTAATTGAATTATAAAAATGGAAGTCTTGATTAGTTAGAAATCAACGATGAAATTGTAGGAGTTTAAAAATACCTGCAACTAAATTGGTAATGAACCTAAACTATTGGTGATTTTCTTTTCAATTAAAAAACAAGCTTGATAGTCAAAACCCATGAGTAGGTAAAGACGGCATGATTTAACTAGCAATAGTATTTCTTGAAAATTACTATTATAATAACTTCTGAGAATCAAATTGCTAGTTGCAGTAACCAGACTTAGTTCTTGAATACAGAAATAAGTCCATCATATATTTTGATAATGTTCGTTTAGCATTTATTCATATGTAGCCTTATGGATCAAAGGACAATTGTGTTTTCTTTCTTAAGTGATTTGTATGCAGAGACTTGTCCCATTTTTAAAAAGAGAAGTATTATTTAGATGGCTGATCTGGTGATCACAAGCTTTTAGTGAGCATTGTTTCCCTGGATGGACTGGGAAATTTGTGAAAGGCCTGGTTTGAAGTTCACTTAGTATCTTTACTTCTGGACATCTCGTAGCCTTTGTAATGCTAATGTACTTTCACTAATCTGATTGGATACGGTTTGCAGTTTCTCAAACCCATTTCCCAACAAAACTTCTCTGTTTTTATGTTTAACCTTAACCACAGATTCAGAAGCCTTCTGAAGAAAGTAATGTAAGAAAAGCATAGTATACCTCTGAGGCAGGGAGTGAGAGCAGTTTCCTGCTTTAAGGTTACATACAAGTTTTTCAATGTGATAATCATAATGAGTCATAGCTGTTTGCAGTTATGAATGTATTTTCAGAATACAATTTTGTTACCATGTTTTGAAAATTTAACTTTGTGAATATAATTTAGTATACTTTAGTTAGACTGTACAAGATATATGATTATTAATTTGACTCAGTTTGAGGTCATGTAGTCTGCATGTAATGTTTAGGATTAAAGTGTACATGTTTTTAAAAAAATCAATTTAAGCTCAGTATTTTAAAAATATTAATCATGAAATATGTTGTGGACCGTATACAATCTTCATGACTTTTTAAGGAAAAGAGAATATTTTAGTTTTTTTGTAGACTTGGCAAGGTTTGAAAGCTTCATCTTTGGTAACACAAAGTATTAGTATACCTTTTTTAGTATACCTTGTGTATCAAATGCTTTTATTTCTCGTAGGCTAAAAATATTAAGATAAAAAATTCTTAATATGGAAACATTTTTATTAAGATAAGGAATAAATACATCCCAGTCATTTGTCTATAAAGTAGTTTATCTAAAACAAAATTAGATGTGACTGACTTAATGGGCAAGTTTCTTCAAAGGATTCTCTCCCTGAAATGGAATTGAGTATGTTTTTCCAAGTGGTAAAAATGATCCCCACTTCCCCACTCACTCGGTGACTAAACTCATTATTAGGACTTGTTTGCATTTTATATTTTGGAGATTTCTTTCCACTCAGTATCCTATTTTTTTTAATCATATTGTATAGCCAGGAATACAGCCCTTTTCTGTAGGTTTTATAACAATTACCAGTATAGGCCTTAAACTTACAAACAGGAGCAAAAGAAAATGAATAATATTGAAAACTTTGCAATTTTTTTTTTTTTTTGGTTTTTTTTTTTTTTGGTTTTTCGAGACAGGGTTTCTCTGTAGCTTTGGTGCCTGTCCCAGAACTAGCTCTTGTAGACTAGGCTGGTCTCGAACTCAAAATTTGCAATTTTTATAAGCATATAATTTTAGTGCCATAAAATTGATATTAACTCTCTGGTGTAGTATAAATAATTCTTTTATTATTGAGACAGGGTCTAAGCATCTAAAAATTTTCAGAATAGTAAGATCCTAGAGGCATTTTGTGAAAGTGCTGTGCTTATAGAAGGACATTGGTGTACAGAATGGTCATGTGATATACAACATGTATAATCTAATGGACAAGAACTAATCTAATGGACATTGAGATTCCTTACTATCAAGTACCTTAGATATTAGGGGTGTAGAATACAGATATTGCTATATCAGTGCTGTGTAGGCAAACAGAGTGGCTATTATATCTACTTCAATGGATGCTTACAACAGAGTTGGACACTAGCATCTTTTATTGAAAAAAGAAATGTTATCCAAGATGCTAGAGCTATTCTTTTGTCTGTGGAAAACTGCCTAATAAGCTTTAATTTTTGAGAAAAGAACTCACTGTTCTTTGCTGTGTGAACTTAGTTTGTACATTTGAGTTTGCATTTTGATTGTTTATTTTTTGTGTATAGCTTCCTTTCACAGGAATTTATACTTTGTTAGTGAAAAGACTATGTATAAATTGCATTCAGTGTACATGTGTTTCAAAACATGTTGTATATAATAAATATATACAATTTTGTCATTAGTAAGTTTGTTACTCTTTTGTAGTTACTAGCTAGACCTTTGTCTTTCAATGTGCCTTCAAATGAAACTGAAAGATGTATGTAAAGGCTCCTTTATAGTCTCATTGAAGTGAATTGTCTTGTTTTGGCTAAAAGGTTATCAGTTCCAAATGTGGCAATCTAGTTAAAGTTCCCTGTTAATTGAAATGGGAAATGCCATTATTCAATAAGTTGGATTGCCGAGAGAGAGAGAGAGAGAGAGAGAGAGAGAGAGAGAGAGAGAGAGAGAGAGAGAGAGAGAGAGAGAGAGAGAGAGAGAAGTTTGGAAATATGAGGCCCATGGGACCACAGTTTAAAAAGTTTTGCTAGCAAAATAATATATGTTAAAGGGGACCTGTAGCACAAATTCTAATTGGTCTTAATAATAAAAACTTGGAGTCAGGTATTAGGGGTGAAAGCTGAAGGATTAGAGAAGTAAAACAGCCAGCCACTGGAGAATTCTGACCTCTACCAATGCTTGGACTGAAAGGGCGAGATTCTGTCTCTATGAATCTTCAGATTGAATGCTGTCTCTATGAAACCTCAGACTGCATCTGAGCTCCCGTCTCCCCCCACCTTATATTCTCTCTCCACCCAGCCATATCATTCGTGTCTCTACCTCTCTTGTGCTGGGATTAAAGACGTGTGATCCCAGACCTTTGTGTAGGCTCTGTTTCTGTTTTAGACAGATTCATGGCCTTGAACTCAAAGAGATCCCTCTGTCTCCTGGATGCTGGGATTAAAGGTGTGTGCCACCACTGCCTGGCCTCTGTTGCTAACCAGTGGCTTAGCTCTGCACTCTTAGGCAATCTTACTTGTTAGATTACAAACAAAATATCACTACAGGGACCCAGGGAGGGAGATGGCTCAGTTGGTGAAGTACTTACCGTTCAATTAGGAGAACTTGAGTTTGATTTCCAGAACCCACAAAAAGCCAAGTTTCATGCACTTGTTATCCCAGCACTAGGGAGGTGGCGATGGGCTTATCCTTGGGACTCACTGAGTACTCAGCCTAGCCTACTCATCGAGTTCCAGGCTAATGTGACGCTGTCTCATAAAGCAAAGTGGGTGGTTCCTTAGGAATGACACCTGAGGTTGAACTCTGGCTGCTACATACACCAATTATTTGGTAAATAAAAACTACAGGAAGTCACTGTAGTAAGGTTCCTATGCTAGTTCCTAATATACCCTGAATAAATAAAGATGGAGTCATTCTTGTAAAAGTTGTGTATCACCAAGCTGAAACTCTGTTGATTTTTGAGTTCCTGGGATATTAGGATTATAGCAACAACAGTGAAACCTCCCCCATACAGGTTAGTTTCATTTGGTATGATAATAAAGTTCCCTTTTTCTTAATCTAAAAAAGATAACCTTCAAAAATCTGGTATTAACCAGTTAGTTATTTTTGTGTTGTAAACCTGATATTTCACAAGGAAAGTGACTTTAAGTTGACTGTAATGTGGTCTACCTTTTGTTTTGTTTTCTTTCTTTGGCCTTTTTATCTATATGTTTTGGCATATAAAACCAACCTTTCAAGCCAGACATGAAGGTATACGCTTATAATCTTAGCATTTAGGAGATGGAGGCAGGAGAATCTTGAATGCAAAGCCTGCCTGGTTTACATAGCAGGGCTTTTCAGTGGTAAGGGGAGAGGGGGAGAGGGAGAAAAGAACAAACAACAAAACCTAGTAACTTCCAAATTCCTTGGAATTCTTATTTGTCTTACGGAATGAAATGCTATTTGATTATAGAATAGAAAATAAAGTCAATTAGGGTCTGTTAAACTGTATGTTGCAAGGCACTGGGGCTAATCTCCATCACTGAAAAGCAAAAACAGATTGTTTGTTCTAATTTTGTCCTTTGACAGATTTGGTGACTGAGGAAGGGACCCAGAGACTCCTTGAACAACGAAACGAAGGCAAGGTATTATTGGCCCAGTTGAGAGTTGGGAGCCCCTATCTTTCTAACAGAGCCCACAAGAATTTCCAGATAAGCTCCTCTTGGCCAGATTCTGTTCTTTTTGCATTGAGCCTAGGATTATTTTGGTTTGGGGGTACCCCACTTAGTTTGCTTTGTGAGTGCTTGACTTAGTTTACAATGGCAGTCACGTCCCTGGGAAAGCCGAGTTTGTGGCCATGCTGTACTCAGTGTAGACTGTGCATTCTACACAAGTACTCACTCACCTGCTAACCTAGACACCTGCATCTCCTCAGCTGGAGTATGAAAGGTAGTGTGCGGTGAAGTGTACTACAGGGAGTGTGACTCTTGCTCGTCATCTCTTTTCTTGTACATTGAACTACAAAAAAACCCTAGCCATCCCAAGACACAGTGACAACTTGGGGGCACAATTCTAGCATTCAAAAACCATTAGACTACATCCTGAGGTAGTGCTTATGTTTTGAATTTAGACTGTCTTCAAGTCACTTGTCAAAAGAGAGTTATACTCCCGTGACTTCAAGACTGTCAGAAAAGGTGAGAGAGCTGCTGCCTAGATAGTATAATCCTGGTTGTAAGGAGATCAAGAGCTTTAAGAGCAATCTAGCCTTAGGTTACTGTGCTGTAAATGAATCACGCTACCTTGTTGGGAAAGGCAGTGATACTCTTATGTTCAAGAACCTGGGCTGTTTACCTGCAGTTGCTTTGAGGAACCTTTTCTAAATTCCTGAGCTGAAGAAATTGTGAGAGAATTAGTGGTTGTTATAAATTACTTTGTTAAATAGTGATATAAAACCAGAACTTAACTTTTTCTGAATCTGTGGCTGTGTACTGAGATTAGGTGACATACAGATGTCAATAATATATTTCTCAGTAATATATTCCATGTTTCTAACATTTACTTTCTTTTGATCTTTCAACTTTGGTATGTAAAACTTTTTTTCTACTGTTCTTTACTATGCTCATTTGAAAAGCTACTCCAACTCTAAGTATTTAAAGTATTGTTTTGTAACTGCAGCTGTCTTCCTGTGTATTGGGAAGAGTGCATATTTATCATGACATGAAGCTTAAGCATCATCTTTAGAAGGCCTTTTGCTCAGGGCCTCAATTGTAGTCACTATGATGTTTGACCTTTTATTAGTTTCTTAGGGTGATGGTTACCAAGTTTTCACAGAGTTTGCTCTTTATTTCGTTGGAAATTTATCAAGGCTCTAGAGACTGGAAGTGTGAAATAAGTGTGGGCAGAGCCGTGCCTGGCTTGATGCTGTGTAACTCTAGTCACTGACCTTGTTATACGGTGTTCTTCCTGTGTTAGTAGAGCATTCCTGGACTGCAGTTTTGAACTCTGGTGCCTTTCTCACTCATGCTTCATTTTTCTTAATGCTTGTGAAATACTAGAAATTATTGTTTAGAACAGGGCTTGGCAAACCATGGCCTGCAAGTCGTGACTTTCTGGTTTCTCTCCAGAGAGGGAGGGAGGGACAGAATGAGAGAGTGAGAAAATACCAATGAAAATAGAAATATTTTCTTCTTTGTCCATTTGTTTACTCAACTGTTTCTACTAGTGAGCTTTGACTAAAGTGTTTGTATATTGAATGCACAGAGGAGCCAGTTTTAAGGATTTTTTAAAAGTTTTATTACAACGTAGTCCTGCCATTTTGTTTATTCTCTATAGCTGCTTAGTCCGTGTTACATTACTATAATGAAATGCCTGAGACTGAATAATTTCATAAATATAATATTCATCGTTCAAGTCTTAGTGCCAGCGTATGTTTTTAAGTGTTCCTTAACACTGTCAGGAAGCTTTCCAAAGTCACACACAGTTTTACTATACAAGTACTATTGTGGTTTATCTCCCTTTCTGTGTTTAAAGTTTCAGAATAGTGGGGTTGAAGGACCTAAATGTATGCATTGTATCTACTAAAGTAGTCTGAGAGTAGGACCAGAGCTCTTAAGAATATTTGAGGGCTTGTGAATTACTGTCAGCCAGTAAGTGGTTTGTTTCTTTGAACCTTCAGATACTTGATAAAGGTCTGGTTCTGCTAAAAATCATTAATTTCTTTCCCCAGACAAAGAAGTGAGTATATATGCATGTGCAGATTGCATTATTCTATCAATAAATAAATACCTTCTACTCTTTAGTGATATCTTTTCTGAGGCTTAATGATTACACTATAAATTTAGTGATTACTTAAAAATCTATTTATTAGTTCAAAAGTATGTAGTGAGTACTAGTTTTGCCTGTATCACCCAGTGACTTAATTTGCTTGAAATTTTTCAAATATTTTCATTTATTTTGCCAGTAATTTGTATTCACTGGATTCAGTCTTTGACGAACAGAGTCCTGCTGACCATGCTGGTTGCTGGTGAATGAGCTTTGACAGTAACACAAACAGTGGCTTGTGTCTTTTCACACTGTTAGAAGGGTGTTGAATGTGAACTTTGCAAGTCATGTAAATTTTATCAGCTTAACTTCACCAGTATTCCTGGTTTCATTTGAAATTTCAACTCTTGGAGTTGTTAAACTATTTGTTATAGTTTGATGTTGATCACTAGTACAATATTAAAATTGCACATTACAATTCAAATAATATTCAGTTTACAGACTGTTGTAAAAGGTTGAAGAATATAAAGGAGCCAAACAAGTGTAGATTAAATTCAGGTGGCCAGTATTCGACCCACGAACCAATTGATATAAAGGTGAATAGTGTCAATTGGGGCATTGTTAATGACCAGAGGAGTGTGCTGAGCTGAGTACAAGGACAGTCAGGAGTTTGTTGCCTGGTGATCTGGGCAGAGGCTGTAGGGCAGCATGCTTAGTCCTTGAGAAAGTGATGACTTGGTGTGCCATGCTGGAGTCTGTGTCTCTTGTTTTTGCTTCATTCATTTCTGTCCAACATTTGCTGATTATTTACTTGCACAGAGAAATTGTTTTCCTTGCTCTAGTATGTGCTGGTAAGTTTAATGTGCCTGCTTCTCCTGATAATATGGTGGTAGTTGTTTATTTGTATTAATAATATACTGGGTTGTTCACATTTACATTGGTACCTAAATGGAGAAACTTGGGACAAGGTACAGCCAAGAAGCTGTGGCTGTGCAATTTATTCATAGTCATAACTTGCTGTTTTTCAAGAGCATTTAAGTCAACTCATTTTCAAAATTTATTAATCCACAGGGGTTTACTTGATTACATGTAAAAATGTGTTTGAGTTTATTACACTTGAGCAAGATCTCAGAGCTTCTTGTACCTTGATCTGTTTTCCTCCACTGTCCTGGGGTTTTTGTTACTAGTATTCCAAGGAATGAGTTTATCTACGTAAAGTCTTTAAGTAAGTCATGTTTGGTGGGACAGGAAAATAAATATTCTGATGTTAGGTATAGGCTTACTTCTTGACCAAGTATGATGTATTTTCATTAAAATTGATTATGACAGTAATTAAATCCAGCTGTTGATTTTCTAACTCCAGCTCTTAAGTTTGACAATGAATTTCTTTGTATTTTCTGTGGTTGGCTGTCTTTGAAAATGGTGCTCAGGGAGCTCTTGGTAAAATTAAATTACCTGAACCAATGAGCAGTTTTTACACGGCTGCATTTTGGCCTGTCAGCTTTGTATGTGGAACAGTCTGAAGTTTTAAAGGATTACTCATGTAGAATTAACTTTATTTCACATCCATCTCTTTATAAAGCAGGTTCTTGTCTGTTCGATGTGCTCAGTATATGGCAGGATGCCCTGACATGAAGGGTATGTTTTTCCTGCTGTAGTTAGAACTGAATAGGACCTTTAAGACAACCCACTCCAGAGTTTCCATTTCCTCTGAACTTCTGGTGTTGTGTGCTCAGTTATTTCCATGATTGATATGTTTATCTCTCTGAAAGGCATGTAGAAAATTTTTACGCTTTCTGTAACTGTGGAGTTTAGTTAAAAGACACGGGCTCAAATTTGATTCTGTTCATACATGTGTTCTTAGTGAATTTAGCAAAGAAAAAAGGAAAGAAACAAACCTTACTGGAAACTTATGGGAAATAATATCAGAAGGTATTACTCAATCCCTGACCCCAGCACATGGAATAGTGCTATCCATAGTCAAGGTGATTCTTCTTTTCTTTGCTTAAAACTCTGGAAATGTCCTACAGTCTCAGTTGGGTGAGTGTTTCCTTAATGCCTTTGTTTTTTAATCCAGTCAATTTGAAAGTTGAAATTAGCCATCATAACATTATATTTAAAATTTTAATTTAGTTTTTTTTTCAAAGGGCAAGGGGATTTGTTTTCTTGGCAATAAAAAAATCTGCTTGTTTTTTAAGTGGTATATTTTTGTGCTTTTGTACTTACATATTGGAAAACCCTAAGAGTTTAAAAAGTTAAAAATGAGGGACCTTAATTTTAATCACTTAACCAAGTTTCTAAAACTATTAACATATTACCTTTCCATTAATACTAGGATATGTGTTTAGTGAATATAGTTAAAAGAAGTTTACTTTGTATGTAAGTTGATATCCTGGGCATTCTCTATTCTTCATTTGTGGTCACTTTAGGCTCTGTTTGCCCATAAGACCTGCCTGTTCTTCTACAAATAAAAACGGGCTTAGACTAGTAGTAGCTTTAGCTTAAGTGGCAGATTCTGGGTTTGAATTATTAGTTAAGAATATGTCTTAGGTAGCTTTGTGGTGAGTTTATCTTAATATAATTTTAAATGAATTTTTTTAAAAAAACAGCTGTTAAGAAACACTTTTGTCAAGTAAACCTCAGTGAATTCCTTGAAAGCAGTGGTAGTACTTGGTACTCAGCACTTTGTTAGACTTTTAATTTTTTTTTTTTTCAAACTTTTGAGTCAGAGAATACAATGTTACTTGGAGAAACTTGTAGTTGCTAGGAGTCTTCACTCTTTCCAGGAAGGAATGATAGTCCTGTGCGGTTCTCAGGATGCAGTGCTGTAGCTGCTTGCTCACAGATGATAGGGACTTGTTAAACTCCTTCACTAATTAATTCTTTGTTGGTTATTTCTTGGTTTTCTACCTTTATGTGAATTGCTGATTTCCAAAGATCTTTGTTCTTTTGTTGTAGTAATTATTTTGTAGATGCAGTATTTTTAAACCTTTTCTGACTTTGTTCTTTGATAGCTTCACACATGTAGAAAGGGTAGTGTGTATAGAAAGGGCAGTGTGATTGCTGTAATTCCTTATCTCCTTTCTACCCCTATTCCCTTTCATTTTTTTAAATATCAATAGAGTTTAACAGGGTTTATCTGTGACTATGACCCTATCCATCATCACTTGATGAGTTTCTTAGTGGGGTACACAACTGAAGTCAAAACTGCGCCTTCCTCCGGAATCCATTCATAGCTAGTAATTCAGCAGGGAGGAATAGGGTCTTAGGGACTCCTTGATCTATGATTGACTGTTGATAGGCCCCATCTTCTTAAGACCTATTGCAGATAGTCATAGTTGTTATGACATGATGACTGCATTGACTGGCATGCCTAGAAGACATTTCAGCAATCCTTCTTCCTGTCTTCAACTTCTTAAATTCTTATTGTCCCTTTTCCTTCAGATTTCCTGGGCTTGGAAGGAGTGGTATAAATGTCCTAAGCACTTAGCTGTCACTCACTCTTAGTACCTTGAGCAGTCATTGGTCTCTGCATACACTACTGTACATTGCAAAGAGAAGTTTTTCTGAGTCTTAGAATAGCATTTGTCTGGATATAAATGTAGGATATTTAGAGAACAGCTTGGTGCTGTAGTATATAAATTACCTAAACAACAATAGTAAGTGTCCCCTTTAGGGCCTAAGACTTCTATGGCCATGGAATTTTAGATCAGGTTACAGTACCAGGTATGAATTCTCTGTTGTGGATTAGGCCTCAAATACAGTAAGAGAACAGTTGGTTATTCCCATAACAACCATGCACCATTGCATGGGTGAGCATATCTTGTGTGGCAAGTTGGTATTGTAGATTGTAGGGTTCATAGCTAAGTAAGACTGTTGATGCCTTTACTCCTCCAGCAGACTTCATAGTACCTTCAGGCACAGTGAAAGCTTCCTACCAGGGAAGAAACTTCCAACCTGTTCCAGCTTGATTCTTTACACCTTGCAACCAACGTATGTTGTCTTCAGCAATAGGATCTTATTAATTAATTCTGGTGGGTAACCAACAAGAGTGGCAAAGAGCCTGTATTGTTTGGGAGGCCTCCTTGACCAATATCTTGTTGGTATTTTTGTTAAGTTACCTTTGACTTTCAGGGTCATGATTATGTAGATTGAATATTCTTATAAATGGTTTGGCGAATATTTATAAATGGCTTAGAGGGTATTTATAAGACCTCAATGTTTTCTTGATGTTTTCATTATCTTACTTTGTAGTTGGATTGTGAAGAACTAGGCAGTTAGTTTTGGTAGTTTGATTTTGAAGATATCTTTTTCCCAAGAATTTTTCCTGAGATGGGATTACTGGTTGAGAGCTTCCTGGAATATACTTCAAGGATTTTTGTTTTTGTTTTTGTTTCCTTCCTGAAGATCCCCTGATTTCCCCACCTTCTTAAGGATATTTGGTGCACCCTAAAGCTTAGCCTATTTTAGTTGTGTCCTAAGCACTCAGCTGTGATGCTCACTTCAAGTACATATAAATATTAAGGCTGGAGCCAATATTTATTCAGGAAATGATTCTGTCAGGAGTAATTCTGCTGTACTGTGTGCATGTTTTTTCATTACCTTGATGACCTCATATTCTAATCCAGCTTCTTGATCCCAAGTTTGGTATTTTCTCCTGGGTTTCAGTGGTGAGATGTTAAATACAGCTCTGACCTTAGAGTACTTTTCTTCTTCTGTCATGGTCTCTCTGTCAGTTCGTTCTCATCTGTTCTAAGAAGTTATTCTGCTTTATCCCTCTCCTCCATTTTTGCTTATTCATGAAGATTTTTGTTTCTAGATTTTAAAAAAAAAATATCTTTAATTGAAATAGAAATGACACCGCTTTCCCCTCCATTTCTTCCCTCCAGCCTCTCCCAGCTACCCTCTCCCAAATGTCTCCCATGCCACACAACTCACAACTTGATAGCCTCTTTTTCTTTGGTTGTATTTGTTACGTACATTCATATATGTATGTATGTGTATACAGAAATAAATGTAAACTGTTGAGTCCATTGTTGTTGTTTTTGTGTATATGGCTTCAAGGCTGAGCAATCTGCATTGGGCAACCAATAAGGGAGAGGCTAATTCTTCTTCCATCAGTAAGAAGTTGCCTGTAGTCCTTTGTCTAGGGGTGAGATCTCTAAATTTTCTCCTTTTCGTATTATCTTGTCCATTGATACTTCTATTATTTTGGTCTTGTTTATGCAGCCATTTCTAGGAGAGATTAGTTCATGGCTTACTTACTGGTATTCTGGTTTTTAAAATCTTTTCATTCCCTTTCAGTGATGTTCCTTGAGCCGTGCGTACAGGAGCTGTAATGTAAATGTATCTGTTAGGCTTGGCTCCCATTATTCGATCTCTGCATTGGGTGCAGTTGTTTTCTGTGATGCTCTCCATTTTCTGTAAAGAAAAGCTCTTTTGAGGATTAGTTGCCATACTTGTCTAGAAAAGGTGGCTCACACCTTCAGATTTTTATAGAACACTTATAAATTATGAGAACCTTGAACATAAACACATACATACATTTATTAGACTTTCCAATTAAATGACAAGTAGTATTGAAGCTTTTTTCTTCTCTGATTGCATTGCATGTCTTCAGGCATGTGTTAATATTTCATGCTATGTATATGGATTTCTAAGTAGCATCGAGCTTGGATTTCAATATAGTGTAGTCTCATGTAGTAACATAGTTCATAGATCTTCCTGTACTCACATCATACATCCCTTGCCCCTTTTCTTGTATATTTTTTCACCCTTTCTTTTTTCTTTCTTTCCTTTTCTTTTCTTTATCCCCCCCCCTTTTTTTGCTTATCGTCATGAATGTGTAGAAGAAAGGATTTGATGTTTTCTCTTCCTGTTTAAGAGTCTGATGACAGGTGACTGTGACACCTGGCAGTGTTATTCAAGTGTTATTTTGAGTCTGCTGACCTCCATTCAGAATTATAAATTTCTTTGGGAAGAAAGAACCATTATTCAGTTGTATTAAGGTTTAACAGAGGTTTAATGAATATTTGCATTCTTAATGTAATGTTATAGAGATCTTTTAAATACAACTATACTAAAGAAACCTAGGGCCTGAAAAGGTGAGTGATTTTTCTGAGGTGATCCAGGAAAGAACAAGGTCTTGAGAAGCTGAAGTCCATTCTTGCTTCCTCTGTATTATAATTGTCAATATTTAACTTTGATTTTTGACAGTCTTTTAAAATACTAATGTGGAAACCAAGAGGTTTTAAAATAAGATTGAGCATACATTCATTAAACTGTTTGTGTTGTCATGTTTCTCTCATAGTCAAAATGGTTTCAATCCCAGAATACTATGAAGGCAAGAATATCCTCCTCACAGGAGCTACTGGTTTCTTAGGGAAGGTGCTTCTGGAAAAGTTGCTGAGATCTTGTCCTAAGGTGAATTCAGTCTATGTTTTGGTGAGACAGAAAGCTGGACAGACACCGCAAGAGCGTGTGGAAGAAATCCTTAGTGGCAAGGTAAATGTGGAGGATGATAATTTGAAAGGGGACAGAGGTATCTGCTTGTGTATGAAATTCGTGAAGCATTAAATTATATGCATAGTGTATATATATTGTTTCAGTATCCCCACCCCCCATAAAGAAAACTGCGGAGAAATTGCTAAGTTCCTGCAGTATTGCAGTGAATTAGAATGAGGAGAAGAAAACAGCTTTCTTTTATGCTAGACCAAATTTTCTAATAAGGTCTAAACTACTGTTATGATTGATATTTCAAGTATGCAACAACCAAACAAAACCACGCAGTAGCCAAGTCCAGTTGATGTTTCTTTCTAAAATGTATGGTTTTTCATCCTGTGCAAGAACACGCTTTTGCATTGAAATTTCTCTCTCTCCCTTTTGTCCCCATCACTCACCTGTGTGCCTACATGTTCTGTTGATCCTTCAGGTCTCTGATTCAGTGTCATTTCCTCCAAGAACTTTCTCTAACTCTTAACTCCAGGAGATACCACATCCTCTTCTGGCCTCTGTGGGTACTGCACTCAGGTGTACAGATACATACACATATAATTAAACAGTCTTTAAAATCTTTTACAAGTCAAACAATTAACTGGCAGCGTTGGAGGGTGAGGCTATTTTTGTCAAGATGTCTTCTATTTCTTAAGCCTGCTCTGAGGCATAAGGCAATCTGAGTAGCCAGCTCAAACTCTCTGAGTCTCGACTTTATGCCTGGAAGACGAGCAATCTTCTATTCTGTGCCCCGTGAAATTTAAAATAGTTGTCCTTGATGGGGAAAGAGTTTATAATAGATTTCGGGAAGTGGAAAACATTATCCTAGAATAAATATATTCCTATTTGATAGCTTTTTGACAGGTTGAGAGATGAAAATCCAGATTTTAGAGAGAAAATTATACCAATCAACAGTGAACTCACCCAACCTAAACTCGCTCTCAGTGAAGAAGATAAGGAGGTCATTGTAGAATCTACCAATATCATATTCCACTGTGCAGCTACTGTAAGATTTAATGAAAATTTAAGGTAAGTACAGATACTTATTAACATTTGAATTACATATGTTACAGATGTAATTTTAATTCGACTTTTTAGTGTGCTTGTTTTAAAATGTTGTGAAACTGTCACATGTTAATAGTGACTGTCGGTGTTTTATTGAAGTTAGTAAAATTCTTTTATAATCATTTTGAAAATAAAAGACAGCTAGTATATGCTGACTATAAAACCTTGCCATGACTTTATAAAATAGGACAGAGGTAACAGACTAGAAGAGAGCAAAGTGTACTTGATAAGAAGCAGGAAGAGTTACTCAGCTGTGTTGGTTACCTCTTTGTGAATTGTTGCCGGACTCTTCTACCCCAGCAGCTGTTTGCTTCCACTCTTCACTATGTATTCTAGAACATAATCAAAATTAAGTTCAGGTTTTGCATGCTAAGATAGAAGTGACTTTTGACACTTTGTTTATATTTCAAAAACTCTGCTTTGGTGCCATTGTTAATACACAAAGTAACATCAGAAATTAAGTTTTAATTTGAAACCAAATTTGAACTTCAGGATACATCCTGCTTCTAGTTAAAAAAAAAAAAAAAAAAAAAAAAAACCCACAACCTACGTTCTAAGTGATCAGTATTTTAAAAATAAAATAAGGGGCTTGAAAGATGGCTCAATGGTTAAGAGTATCAACTGCTCTTCCAGAGGACCTGGGTTGATTTCCAACACCCGCATGATGTCTTACAGCCATCTGTAGCTCATTACAGAGATTGGCTGTCCTCATCTGGTGTCCATTCATACTGGACACATATGTGGTACACAGGCATATATGCAGGCAAAACATCCATACACATGAGCTAAAAATAAATAAATCTTTTTTAAAAAAATAAATGAATATACACTTCAAATAATAGAATTTAATTCATAACACCATTATTTTTGATGGTGTGTCTAAAAGTACAATTTTATGTTAATTTTATTATACAGTCTTACACTAGTTTAAATGATAAAGCATTTGTTTTGGGGGTTCAGAACTCTCTGTGAAACCGTTCTCTTTAAAATGTTCAAAAAGTTAAGCTCTGGGGATAATCCTCATATGTTTCGAACATAGAAGTGTTAACTATTAAATGATTATATTGTGTGAGAGCATAATGCCAAGCGTTTGGGTGTGTGAAGATACGATCACTGCCTCTTATAGTCCCGGGGTTGTGCTTTACAGTCTTCAAAACATGCTCATTTGTTCCTTCTGTCATAACTTTACCCAGCTTGTCCTGGGCAAATCCACTTTATTCCTGAGGCAGCTGAGGCAACACCATAGAGAAAACGGAAAAAAAATTGGAGTAACACACTTTAGTTCTAGTCTTGACCTCATTGTTTATTAACTGAAGAGTTTGGACAATTATTAACCTTCTTGAATTTGAGTTTGCTTATCTGTAAATTGGCACTTCTCAGAAGACTTTTTCTGATGGATTATTTTACCTCTCAACCACAGAGTATCAGTCTGTAAGCCATTGCTTTATCACTCTCTTTTAATTCTTTTGTAAGCCAGCAGGTGAGACACTCAGGGACTGTCATGTGTTTAGAATCCAGAAGTAACAAACTAATATCATAATCAGTGTAGTATAATCTCACTTTATTAGATAGATATGCATCATGTATGTTAGGCATATATGTTTTTCTGTATTGATGGTAATTGTTTTTAATTTTATGTGCATATTATTATTCCCACCATGAACATATGTTATTCTTCAAATAAAGACAAATAATATTGAAAATATATGTAAAGCAATACGTTCCATCTTAAAGAAATTTGTACCTTCATCAGTAAGAAAATTTCTTTTTATAATTAATTTTTTAAAATTTCATATATGTGTATTGTATTTACATTATTTCCCTCTTGTTCTCCCACCAGCCCCTCCTCTATTATCCCTTTTGCCTCTCAAATTCATAGCCTCAGCAGAAGGGATAATAAAATAAATACATATGGACATATATGAATAAATACATAAAAACAACTTGCCAAGTCCATTTAGTGTTGCTCATATTGTATATATTTTTAGGATTTACCAGTTTGTATTGGATAACCAGTTTGGGGCTCATTGCTGGGAAAGACCAATTCTTTCTCTTTCTTAGCTGTCATGATAGGACTCTTAGGTTCCCCCCATGACATGTTACCTGGTATTTTGTTCAGCCATATCACTGAGATTTCATGTGTACAACTTTCTTCTCATATATGGAAGGCATAATCTCATAGCAGACTTCCTGGTCCTCTCTTAGAATTTTTTTGCCCCTCTTTGGTGATGCTCCCTGAACCTTATGTGTAAGAGTTGATCAGAGATTATCATTTGGGCCCTAAGCCCTGCAAATGCCTTTTTTTTTTTTAATTGCTTCTCAACATTATTGTTTTTTTTTTTTTCAAATGCCTTTTTTTTTAACATTTGAAATTTTCCCTTCCATGTATATTTGCATATAAATCTAACATTGTACTTTAAATAGTATTTTCAAGATTATGAATATAGTCTCTGATTTTTGTTTGAAACAGGCTATGGTATCCCAGGCTAACCTTAATATTATGCTCTTTCTGCCTCAGCTTCCCAAATGCTGGTATTACAGGCATATACTACTTTGCTTGTTTGTTACTGAATTTTAGTGGATGCTTTATTTTTCCTTAGAATTCATTACTATACAATGACCAGTCTAACATATTTTCCCCTAATAGTTCATGCTTTAATTATTTTCTTATTATAATCAAAAGAACATTTACACAGTCATATGAAACCTAGTGTGTTTTCAGGGACTGGTGTATAATACTAATATACTAGTTGTGGTATAGTTCTCATTGACTTAAAGGGGGAAACTAGGTGTTTTTAAGGGGAATTTTATTAACAGAAAACATTAATTAGGATAAAACACATCAAAGAAACCTTTACCAGAAGGATCACAGTATATTACTTTTGTATTCTCCTTGGATTTATCATTAATGATAAAGATTTTTTTCATTATTACAATTTCTTACACTAGACAGACCATATTGGAAAGTCTAGATAATTTATTGTTAACTATCCCTTTGTTAAGCCATGAATGTTTACTGTTCTAGTCCTAGTTTCTACATCATAACTATTTCTGTGAAGCAAATCTAGTATATGTTAATGTCTAAATATTAGTAGAACATTAGATTTGGGCCAGATATTAGGAAATACTGGAAATAGACTGTAATAGCCACCTAGGGGAAAACCATGTATAACTATAACCATTACCATCTGTTAAGTCACAGATATCACATGGTATAATTGTTACTTCTGAGGGGATGCAGGAGGAGGAGAGTCACCATAACATTGTGCCTAGTGCTTTGGGGTGGAACCAAGGTAAATTTGGATGTGCACCCTTTCATAAAGCCCTGGGGCATGTGCGAACTATGTTGATACAGATAGTACTGAACACATCTGTTGAGTGCTGAGGAGGCAAAGTTCATTAGTTTTCAGACATGTTTTTCAAATATTGAACTGGGGAGAAATTGACAGGAATAAAGACGTGAGAAAGGAGAAGAGGAGTAAGTAATTGTGTAAGTAGTTGGTCACAGGGTCTTGTATTCACTAGGCGGGACAGTATCAGTTGTGTAGAGAGGAATATCAAGAGGCAAGAGGCTATCGTGGGGTCAAAAACAGTCAGAAAAGAGGGAATAAACAGATGGATTTCAGAAATGGAGCAGTTGTAGATGATAAGGCCCTAGGGGATAGGTATGGAGTTGGTTTTCCAAAAGGAGTGGAAGTACAGATTAAGATAAAGGAATGGTACAGTCCTTAGACTTGAAGGAAGGGCCAGTGGTGGATCCTGGTGCTGGTGTGGGCACTTTGTGCTGATAGCTTTTTTTCTAGTTCTATCTCTGGCCCTGTCTCTGCTGTGAACTTTTCATACGTGCTCCTGTAGGGAAAGCTGCCTTTAATAAATATATTATCTGCCTCTTTCCACCTCCAAAGAAAAGAAAAAAAGAGAAAATAAAACTATAATAACTGGAAACATATTTTAAAATGTAGATTTCTTGATTGTACTTGACCCTGCCTGTCTTAAGATTTACTGTTTCATAAAGCAAAACATGAGAACTTCATTTTTTTTACTTTCTGGTCTAGCATGTAAGGGACTCAGTCTGAAGTTCAACAAAATAAAACTAATGTCTCTATTAAGGTTAAAACTAGCCTTGCAGATATTGTTTTACTATGTCTGCAGGTTTGGGCTCTCGGGTACAAATAGAGTGGAGAGACTCAAGGCACAGAAGTGTGTCTTCTGAGTTATTCCTTACTTCAGTGACCTAGAAACTGTCACTATCCTCAGGATAGTGCAACAGAATACCCCTTGTGTCCTTTTTTCAAAACATCTCTCTCCCTGTCCCCATTGTTTTGTAAATGTGAAAGAAAATAATGCATTCTCAATGCTCTAGTGGATAGTATCCTCTCTGTGAAAGGTCTTTTGCTAGATTTCCATTTGAACAGATGTTTTTTCTCCTCAGTTGAGATTTGGGAAGATCAGAAGACCCCTACCTTAGTTTCATTAAAAACATTTTTTTCCTCCATAGGATCTCAGATGTAATTAAAAGAAATAAAGTCTTAAGAGATCTTTATTTATTTAGCTTTTCCCTTTTATGAGTTACTCCTTGTTTCTGGTGACCCAGAACTTCTTGTCCTGTCCTCAGGAGCTTGTAATAAAATGTTCTCAGCATATCTCTTCTTAAACAGTATCCTCCTTGTCTCCATTCTTTTTAAACAGATAGTTATCAAAGTATTGCTGTACAGTCAGACTGAATTCTATCTGTGACGTATTTTTTCTTAAACACTGACAATATGAGCATTTTGCAGAGTGCTCAGTGCCATTTTCATTTTTATAAAAAAACATTTCACACCTGATGTTATGATACATGTTTGTAATCCCAACATTCAAGAGGTGGAGGTAGGAGAATCATAACACAGGTTCATCCTAGACAGCATAGGGAGTTAGAGTTCCAGGCCAGCCCTGGGCTACATAGCCCTACCTTAAAAAGGCCTCCCCTCAAAGCTCATTGGATCTATGTTTAAGCATGCATTGTTTTTACATAGTTATTAATGTTAATTTAATAATTTCACCGTTTAAATTTAGCATAGAAATAACTTACATGTTTCTAATGTTTTTCATGGTTATACTTTTAGTCACTACATGATTCTATAATATTGATACATAACAATTTGTGTAATTTTCACTTGCCATAAAAATTGTATTTCTTGTTTGAAAAATTAGGCTTTGGGTGACTTTTTGCTCTGAAATTTAGGTTACTAGATTAATAAATGCATACTTTCTGTAATTACTGGCACTTTGTCCTAGTTTCTTTTAGGTCAGCTGTTTGAATTTGTAGTTGTAATAAGACTGTAATACTCTATGTCAGTTTTACCACTCAGTAGTGTTGAGTATTTCAACCTGTCCCCATCCCCCTTCTTATAGTCTGTTGGTGTATGTGCAGGTGTGTGTACACGTGTGTGGAAGCCAGAGGACAAATTAAAGATAGGATTCCTTGGATGCTATTCACTGTTTTTGCTTTATTTATTTATTCGTTCATTCATTTACTTGTTTGTTTGTTTATTTATTTGAGATTGGATGTGTCACTGGTTTGGGACTCACTCTGTATGTTTATCATGCACAATGCATGTGGAATGACTAAAGTATTATGTTTATGACCTCACATAACTTTTCTTGTATTGAGAATGCTTTAAAAATGTATGATTTTTCATTATTCTGGTGTGTTATTTTTCAGTTCAATTACTATGTTGTACAATAGACTTTTTGATGGACCATTAAAAAAAATGCTACGAATCAAGTTGTATAGAAAAAAAACTTTCCACCATTTGCTTATCTTAATACTCACAGGCAGTTTTGAGATGGTGTTAAGAATAGCAGATGCTTATAATGCTTACAGGTTATTTTTTTCATTTAGTCATTTCCAGTTCTGGTGGGAGATTCTATTACTGTTTCATTTGCAGGTGAGGAAGCTGAGGGTTGAGTGCTTGTGTAATTTAGCATCTTAGCTAACAGGGAGGCTATACCTGGGTCTGACCCCAGCCTGATTCTATAGCTTTGTTCATAATCCTGTTTTACATCACAGTGTATGCTTTGTTTTTCAAATCCTATATTGGAGTTTATTTTATTATTGGAAGATTCATGCATAGTTATTAAAATAAATGTTCTTCATACTAAAATAAAACACACCAACTCAGAGCTAACAGAGAAATTGCAAATTACTGAAAAACATGTTTCTTTGTCTGTACTTACCTACTGAAATTCAGATTTGGTTTTTAAATACGTTAAAGGGGAAAAAAAACATAGATTTCTAAGTTTTCATTGTCTCTTTCTTTTGCAGAGATGCTGTTCAGTTAAATGTGATTGCTACACGACAGCTTATTCTCCTCGCACAGCAAATGAAGAATCTGGAAGTGTTCATGCATGTGTCAACAGCATACGCCTACTGCAATCGAAAGCATATCGATGAAGTAGTTTATCCTCCCCCGGTAGATCCCAAGAAGCTGATTGATTCTTTAGAGTATGTTTGAATTTATACACATTGCCTTTAGTCTTAAGATTTTGGATTCAACTTTCTTTTTTCCCTCTCTCTGTGTTATCTACACACATGTGCATGCATTAATCTCTTCCTGTATTCAACAGCTGCTTATTTTCTGCCCAGTACAGGGTTCTGTCTGTTGGTGAGGTCATTGTAGAGTTTTCCCTTTGAGTCAGGTAATGAATAATTTATCTCTGTGTTAAAAGCTTTGTTTTTTAGGTAGTCATTTCTAGCTCCTATGGAGACCGGAGACCAATGGCTGCTAACCCCAAGGTTCTAAAGAACTCCCTCTCCTGAAATGTACAATACATGAAAAGAGACTTTCTTTTTTAAGAGAATCAGAGGAATTCTAGTCCTTTAATTCATACTCCTACTAGTGTTACCATCTTTCTAAGGACAGGGATTCCTAGCAGCAATTCTTACATGAACAATATTTGTATTTGATAAATGTAGAGGATTATGTGAAATGTATATAACACAACCTAGCCTTCAGTTGCTTTTTGGTCTGACTTTCTTACCATATGAAGAAGGTTTTTTTGGACTACAATTATAGAAGCAGTCCAACAGCCATTACGTCTTTATATATTTGTTTTCAAACAGTATCTCTATGGGCTTTTTTCTTACAGTTTTTGTTTTTTCTTGGTTCCATCTTTCCTCATAGATAATTCCATTTACTTTTGATTCCCACCATCCCTGAAATAAGCACACGTGACCTTTTAAGAAAGGGTTTTCATGGAAATGGATTGTAAGAAAATCAATACCATAGGTAACTGAGACATTTCTTGTGAGACTCAGTTTCATAGATGTTCCTAAATATATGCCTCATTTCATCATAGATCAATAAAAGTGTTTATGATTTTGGAGAAAAGTGATGTTAATGAAGCTTATTACTTTTTGGCTTTTTAGTCTTGGCTTATACATGTATCTAAGGAAATGAGAAGACCTTGTAACCTAAATCTTTTTTCTCCTTTCCTGGCTTTCAAAGGAATCTGTCTAGTCTAGTAAATGATTTGTGAACTTGCTGTGTAAACTCAGTAGAAGTAAGGTTTAGTGGCCTGAGTCTTTCTTCAGCATTTTTCTTTGTATGTTTTTAGGTGGGGCAGGGAGCTTATTTTCCCATCTGTCACCTACCTATCCTACCCAGTTTTCAAAACTCAATCTCCGTTGTAGTTTTTTCTCAAACTGGATAGCTATTTGCCTGTAGTTTAATGTTCTTACTCTTCCACATACACAAAGTACTTCCATATGTGGGAGCATTTTAAGCTTCTCTAGTTATTTTTATCATCAGATTGTAACAATATACAGAATCTATTTGAGTGCTTAGTAGACATAAAGGACAAGTTTCTAGAAACAAGGACATAGCACCTTAGAGGAAAATAAGGAAAGATCATTGATGTCACCTCTTTGGTCATGGTCCTTTTTACAGGTGATCTTCAGAGATGGTAAGGTCAGTTAAGAGATGACTGAATTGTAGGTTGTTAATTGAATTTTCATAACAGGCTTTAATATTTTTATCATTAATCATAGTATTTGTTAATCTTTCTTGAGGATATATAATCCCAGTGATTCATCTTAAATATTTAGATTATTAGACATTTTATATTAAATGTGAATATATGTAAATAGCAAATGTGTATATTTAACCTGTTACTCTATTAGATAGTGATACATATATATGTACTTTCTAATGAAACATTTGGGACACCTGATTTATTTTGGAATTTATTTGGACTTTGGAAAGGAACTCTGATTTAAGTACTATATAATAGTACTTAATTACTTCATTTTTCGTTTTTGGTAGCATCCCCGATCAAAGACACACAAAATATTGAATCTTTAAACTGCATGATAATTTCTAAAGACCCTTAATTGGTTCAGGTCAGTTGAGTTTGCTATCTAAATATGATTTATGAAAGATCTATTGGTTCTTATTTGATATAGGAGTTGGAGATAGTAGACCTATGTTTCATATTTAAAGACACTACCTTTTTTTTCCCTGTTAGTAAAAGTTATTGTGTGGCACATGCCTTTAATCCCAGCACTTGGAAGGCAGAAGCAGGCAAATTTCTGAGTTCAAGGTGAGCCTGGTCTACGGAACAAGTTTCAGGACATCCATGGCTACACAGAGAAACCCTGTTTAAAAAAAAAAAAAGAAAGAAAGAAAAAAAGAAAAGGGTTATTGTGCAACTATTTAAATCAGGGCAACAGATAGGTTTGTGCAAAGTTCAATTAAGTAGGTTTTTAATCTATGATAAAATATTTGGATTTTTTAATGTAATTTCTTTGTTTGCCAGATGGATGGATGATGGCCTAGTAAATGATATCACACCAAAATTGATAGGCGACAGACCTAATACATACATCTACACCAAGGCATTGGCAGAATATGTTGTACAACAAGAAGGAGCAAAGCTAAATGTTGCCATTGTAAGGCCATCGATTGTTGGTGCCAGTTGGAAAGAACCTTTTCCAGTAAGCTCTTTAAAGTTGTTAAGTAATTGGGATTTAGAGTTCTAAGTTCTAACTGTATAAAGAGTAGGCATATGATTTAAGAGTTGTGTTATATGCTAAATGTGCTCTACTGTACAGAGCTGATGAGCATAGAAAGAGATATATTACTCACGCCTTTATCTCTAAGGTGCTTCTGGGTGTATGGAATGTAGAGTAACAGTTTTAATTTCTAGCCGAAAATCAAATCAAAAGTTCTGACTTTGTGTCTTCAGTAAAGGAGACCACGATTTCATCTGTTTTCATTGCCAAAAGAAAGTTATGTAAAGTATATCTTTCTATGTGTAGATTACAAAGCTAAGAAAAGCATAAGAGATTTCTTTGGTAACTTGCTACTACTAAGCAGGAAAAAAAGGGTGTTAGGATACTTTTAAATCCTTAGAATAAGAAGAAGGCAGAAACAAACGCCAGAAAGTAAGCTGATTCAGGAAAAAAAAACAAAACAAAAAGCCCAAGGTCTGTATAAATAGCAGTAAGTGATAGCCTGTCTTTTGTTGTTTTGATAATTATTCTGTTTTTTTCTGATTTACTTACTAAGTTTAAGGAACACGTATTATTTTCTCTTAATCGAGATACTGTATTAGTAAATACTATAAAATCAAAGGTGTATGGGCTTAATTTAGGAAAAGCTATGGAAAGTATACAGTATTTTTCCCCTTTGCAGAGATTTAGCAGAGGTAGATAATGATTTAAAAATACTTTGATTTAGTCATTTATTACACTAGAGGAAACTCTTGGGACATTTTTGGGTACTAAGATCACTATTTTTCATGGAATGTAGATCTTTCTTAGGCTTTGGGAGAAAACAACAAAGTGTGTTTGGAGTTAGCACTTTCAAATAATAAATCTACTTTGATAGTAGTTTTAACCTCTTTTTTTTTTCCTTCAATTTTTGACATTAGGGATGGATTGATAACTTTAATGGACCAAGTGGTCTCTTCATTGCGGTAAATAAACTTTTTGATTTACTTCTTTGATTAAAAATTCCTGTATCTTTATACTTATGTCTATGTATATGTGTTTTGGCTATGTATCTGAATGTGTTGTTTTTAATTTCATAAAAGGCAGGGAAAGGAATTCTTCGAACAATGCGTGCCTCCAACAATGCCCTTGCAGATCTTGTTCCTGTAGATGTAGTGGTCAACACAAGCCTTGCTGCAGCCTGGTATTCTGGAGTTAATAGGTATATGAAGCCACGATATTGCTTATTAACTGTGTGGTAACTGAGAGGGAAAAGGAGCTTAATCCCTTAGTCCTGATTGTGCCATGTTAGTAAAGTGTCCTATTAGGATATAGGAAATACCACTGTCTGTTCTAGTTGCTGAGCAGTGGAAGCAGTAACATGTGGAACCATCAGTAGTAAGAAAGAATTAATGAATTCACAGATTTTACAGGTTTACTAGGAACTAAAGAAGGTGTGTGTGTGTGTGTATGGTGGGTGGGTGGATGAGGGGTCCTGAATGATGATTTAAGCCAAACTAAAATAGTATAAACAAGAGATGTTTTTTGTATGTCAACCATGGCACACTAGAGCAGCTATAATAATCTCTGAGCATCCTTTTATGGTAATAATAGTATTTGTAACTAAAGCTTAAACATTTAAGAAATAATTCCTTAGAGTGCTTTTTGTATAATATAGAATAGGTATCCAGCATCATCATGTCTTCCTGCTTTGATAGTACATAAGACTTAAGATACTTTTGACTTCGCTTATGTTTCTTTGCTTTCGTCTTTGTCTTTGCAGACCAAGAAACATCATGGTGTATAATTGCACAACAGGCAGCACTAATCCTTTCCACTGGGGGGAAGTTGGTATGATTTTATCTATGTTTTTGAATGTTAGAACGTAAAGCATTCACTGACTTTTTTAAATGAGGTATTGGGGCCACTGAGTTACAAAGTTATTCTTATTTTAGTTACTGTTTGAGAATAACTACCAATCCTGCCTTGTGGACACCTTCAATGTTTCACAATGGAAGAATAGCCTGATGTATGTCTCCATTCACCTAGTGAGACCCTAGCTGTTCTCTTGTCATCTGCAACATTCTCGTAGACTACCTGTGGCTTAAATGAGTACACTCAGGTCTTATGTTGCCAGTCTGTAGGTAATGTTTACACCTATAAGAGTAGGTTTATCAGTTGGTCCCCAGAGTTTTAAGTGAAGGAGTTAGGAAGTAGGATACTTTTTGCCAGACTACATTCTACCAAAGTAAAAGATTATATAACAAGTAGAACATTTGTTAACTAGCTCTAAAATAGGCTAGTAAAACTTGAAGGCGATTGAAAGCAGACTCTTTTTAAATTGAGTCAGATATAAATATTTATGACTTTCTTTTTAAAATATTTTATTTCCAATTGAATTTTTGCTATTCTAAATAATTTTGTTTTTAAAGTAAATTGGTTCTGGGGATCAGTCTACCCCTTTCCTCACCCATCCACAGAGTCAAGCACTCTACCACTTCATTCCTGGCCCTTATTTCTGCTTTGCTTTGTTTTTTTCGAGATAAAAATCTCACTATGTAGCTCAAACTGACCTGGAATTTGCAATATAATTCTGGCTGGCATCCAACTTTGTATCCTCCTGCCTCAGCCTCACAAGAGCTGACATTACAGTCATGCACCAGTACACCTAGTTACCTTAAAGCAGTCTTACTTGATATTTGTACTAGGGTTTTTCTGTGCCATTTGTATTTAAATTTAAGGATTGACTGTTTGGAGTATGTAAGAAAAAACTCTATAGTGATTTCACAATATTTTAAGTCATGGTCCTTCAGGGATATTGAAGCATCTTAAGTAAGTGAGGTTTTTATACACTTTGTTGTGTTGTACAGTTTTATGAAAAATCAAAATCCATATTATACATTTCCATTAAAATATTAACATAGAAGATACCAAGTTTGATTGTGTTGATGTTGAACAGCCTAAGTAAACTACAGCAGAGGTTATTTTGGGGTGGTTTTAAGCTTGTATGGTGTATGTTAATTTGAGTAAATCATTCATAAGCAAAGGATGATGATTTTCCTTTTCTTTTTTAAGTAAGTAGAGTAATAAGAATCTGGAAAGAGGAACAGAAAGAAAGACGCTATCGTGAGAGGTGAAATACAGAGAGTGACATTATAAACTGGCCTAGGTAAAACAGTAACAAAGTTTTCAGGATGAATTTTAGTAAAAATTTATTCATTTAATTAAAATACTGGCAGTTTTTAAACCCCTTGGAATCAGCAGTCTAATGCCCATTTCTCTTAGCTATGGAGAATAGAAAAGCTTGTTTTTCAAATGAATGAACTCTGAATCTTTGGTAAAATATTTTACATTGTGAAAAACATGATTTTTTTTTCAAAACTTCATTACATGGTTGTTATCAAAGCTGTTACACAACTTTTCTTCCTCAGAATACCATGTAATTTCCACTTTCAAGAGGAATCCTCTCGAACAGGCCTTCAGACGGCCCAATGTAAATCTAACCTCCAATCACCTTTTATATCATTACTGGATTGCTGTAAGCCATAAGGCCCCAGCATTCCTGTATGATATCTACCTCAGGATGACTGGAAGAAGCCCAAGGTAATGGTGACTAGCTCTGTCTTATCTGTTCCTCTGACTGTTAAACAACCCATGCTTAACACTGAAATGCTATTAATTCTTTATCTGTTCGTGCTTATGATAAGGCTTAATGGCCTTTTGTGAATGAGAAGACTCTTGAATGTAAGACACTGTCAGAAAAGCAAAGGTAGTGCTGTAAGTCATTTTATTTGTTCTAAATTTTGGGTGATAAATTACTGTCATATTTTGAAGTCTAGGTCTAACTTAGGTTCTTTCTGGATAAAAAAAATATTCAAAATGCTTTAACACTTATTTTTCCTACAGGAGATTATATAAATCATTTCTTCAGGATGAATCCTTTAAACCAAGTACTCAGGCACCCTAATATTAAGTTCTATACCAACAACCTAATACTCCATTATTGGAAGGGTGTCAGACATACAGTCCCTGCATTATTGCTCGATCTTGCACTCAGGTTGACAGGTCAGAAACCGTGGTAAGAAGAATAGCAGTAATACACTATGTATTGGTAAGGTGGTGGAAGCTTGCTGGAGAGACATCATGTCGCTAGCATGAGCTTACCTTTAGAATTACTAACCTGATCAAACACAATCACAATCAAGATGCCAGGACATTTCCTAGAAATTGGAGGTGTTCGGATACCAAGAATGGATCTCATCTTATGGGGTCACTGATTCTTCAAACTCCCATTATAGCAGGAAATGTCCTACCTCAGGATTGTCATTGTTATTATAAGCTGAAATTGAGTCCCTCGCTCTCCCTTAAAAACTCAGTGCTGAATTTTCTACAAGGGATTCAGGGTCAAATATTTTGCTTTAAAGTTGATGGTTTAGTTTCATATAAAAAATATAGGATGATTCTAGAAAATTACTTGAAATATCTTAGCTACCTATTCAGCTTATAATATGGTAATTACAGTTTTTGACTAATGTTCTAGTTTTAAAAAGTTGACAAACAGTAAACTTGCTCTTTTCTTATAGTTGTAATATCTTTTCTTTCTCCTTTCCTTTTTTTTTTCATTGAAACCCCACAAATAAAGTTCTCCTACTTACTGTCTCTACCACATAGTGAAATATACTACAAAATGTATATTTTTTAACTATATTGGCACCTTTAATTGGCAAACTCAGGATTTAAGTATTTCTGTACAAAGAAGATGATGATTCCAGGACTTCCATCAGCTGCTGAAAAAATAAAAGTGAGGTATTTTCCAGCTATAGTGTCTCAGGATCTGAGTTACCTATAGGGAATTTTGGTAGATTGAATACTTCAGAATGTTCATATATTCACCATTGAACTAAGGGGGAGTGTTGAACAGATCAACTTGCAGAACAAACATTTCAACTTTCCTAGAATGATTTACAAATAGTTTTGCTTATGTTGGCATTTTTCGTGGCTAAAACTCAGGTGAAATTAATGATTGGTGGTAATGCATACTTATATTAGTAAAGTTGCTATAAATTAGGGCAGAAAAGACAAAACTAGTCCCAAAAAGTAAACGAGATTTAATACACCATTTTGCCTTACAAAGAGAATGGGCTAATTCCTATTAATTAAAAGAATTTTTATTAATTCTTTGAGAATTTCATATAAGAAGTCAATATATTTTGACCATATTCACCCCCAACTTTCTGTACCCACCCTACTCCTCCTGACTTTATATTCTTTCTTTCTTTTCTTTTTTTTTTTTTTCCGAGACAGGGTTTCTCTGTAGCTTTTGGAGCCTATCCTGGAACTAGTTCTTGTAGACCAGGCCGGCCTCAAACTCACAGAGGTCTGCCTGCCTCTGTCTCCCGAGTGCTGGGATTAAAGGCTTGCGCCACCACCACCCAGCTATATTCTTTCTTTTAAAATGACCCACTGAGTCCAATTTATGCTACCTACATATTACATGGGTATGGGATGATACACTGGAGCATGTTGGACCTACCGAGGGTCACATGTGCGAAGAAAACTGACTGCCCCTCCACTGACTGCTGTCAGCTATCAGCAGCCTCTCAGCTAGGGGTGGGAACACGTGACATTCTACCCAGTCCCTGTTAGAATGTTGACTGGCTTTATCTTGCGTAGGTCTGGTGAAGGCAATTCTAGCTGGGAGCTCAATAAACTTAAAAATAATTATAATAAAAGGAAAAATCTATAGTTACTAAGCAATACAAAGAAGATTCTGTGGTATAGCAAGTCATCTCAGATTTAGTAGTTAAAATAGTCATTATTTCATTATCTTGTGTTCTTTTTCTCGCGGGATCAGGAATTTGCAGAGAAATCAGCTTCTGTGGTTTTAGCTTAAGACTTGTCATGTGATCAGATGGGGCTGAAAGAACTGCAGTCTGGTCAGGGGTTGTGGAGCTGGGTTAGCCAGGAGCCGGGTATTACTGCCTCTGTCTCATCAGCATTATACTTTGTAGGATCTTTTCAAGGCCTAATGGTTGCCTCTAAGAATTAACTTTTGTGCATGGTAGCTAAAGTGTTAAGACTTTAAGTAAAGTGGAAGCTAGAAATCCTCCATTATCACTTCAGCCTTATTTGTCTTTGAAATAGGATTTCATGTAGCCCATGCTAGCCTCAGATTGAAAGCCAGGGCCATAGGCAAATGCCACCATGCCTGATTTGCTTTTATTCACAAGCAAATCACAAACCCTCCTAGATGTAAGGAAAAGGGGTGCTCTGGAGAGCAGTCAGACCCCGGAAATGAGCAAGTGAGCAGAATGGCTTTCAGCTATTTTTGGAAAGTACAGCCTGTAACAGTTAACTAAGAGAATTCACATTCTTCTACCTTGAACAGTGCAGCTAATTCTTTCCTCCACAAATCCCTATGATATCAGCTGGAGGTTTTGCCATTTAAATCTGATCCAGTTACAGATAAGATAGTTTAGAAATGACATTGCAGATTCCATGACAAAGCAAATTAGCAGCTGCCCATGTGCTCTATATATGTTGAGAGAAACATAAGATAATGGCTTCAGACAGTGTTGTCAAAAGAGAAAATGGGGAGGCATGAAGCAAACACTGTTCTGTAACAGTTCTCAATTGCAGTCCAGGTGTATGTTGACAACTAGACTCGTTTCTACATTCTGAAAATTCTCCATTTTTTTTTCCATAAAAAAATGACCCATGCAAGTTGAACAGCCTAGCCTACTCATTCTGTTTCCTGCCCATAAAAAGTTAGAATCCAGGACAGGGATCAGGAAATTTTTCTTTAAAGGGGCCATCTTGTATACATTTAGGCTGTGTAAGCAATTGTTTCTGTTACTACCAGTCTCCTCTGCTGTTAAAAGAAAGGAAAGTCATGATTGTTCAGTAATAGAATGGATTTGGTGTGTGGGCTCTTGTTTACTTACTTTTGTTACAGAAACAATTTTATTGGTGTATTCTCCATATATATATTCATATATATATATATTCATGTAGCTAAAGATTAGGAGTTTCCATTGTGTCTTTTCTAATCAGATAGATCAGAGCCTATCACAGATCTCTGAGACAGCCCTTCTTACGTCTCATTAGGTTGCTATGGAATATTACCAATAGATACTAAATCTTTGCTTCTTACAACCTGCCATCCAAATAGTAGAGAATATGGTAGCTGTCTTTACAATCTGGAGAGATTTTTGTTTGGTCTTTCTGTTTTAAAAAATTCCATGTTTGTGTAAGGGCACTCTAAAATCTTAAAGAATGTTGTATCTCTACCCTGGATTTGATTTATATTCAGAAACTATCTTTTTCCCTTTTGTTTTTAAATAATTGATGAATACAACCTAGAATTTCTGAATTCTAGATTTAGAAATATCACTTTCTATACATTTGATTCCTTACTATTCACAGACTTAGTAATAGCCTAACAATAGGTTAGCATCTGTCTCCCACTGTCCTGTCAGATCTGTTGCTGCTTCTTACCCTCCTAATGGATTACTTACTGTCTTCCTTTTAATACATTCTTAGTAAACTGGTTAGCTGGTGATTGCAAGGGTAGCTAGCATCAGTGGAGTGGTCCACTCAGCTTTCAGTGCAAGAATCTTGAGAATTCCCAGCTTTCCCATATGCTTCTTCCAGCTTGTTGTATGCAGCAGTTTTTCTGTGCAGTAAACTATGCCAAATACTTTCTTGGGGGAAACTGCAGCTCAGCTGTGCTTCCTCTACCTGGCATTGTTCTGCCATTATGAGACTATGGCTCAGGGCTTGCATGCTAGCACTTGTGAGCATGAATGACAGGCATGCAGTGCCATAAGAAAATTGTTTTTTAATGAATTCCTGATTAGCCTTTTACATTTTCTCCAAATTTCATTCAGACACTTTATTTTCTAAGATCAGCTTGTCTTCATTCAAGAAATCTTGACTAGATTAAATTTTAGGAATATAGGTTTGGTTTTTGTTATCTTCATGTTACTGTAGCTTCAAGCTGTATAAAGCAACCTCTAATTTTCTTTTCATGGCCCTTTCAGATTTCAGTAAATGATCTAAAAGGTCACACAACAGAGTCTACCACCTAATTCTAAAATGCCACAAACCTCAACTTTGTATTATTGTCAGTCCTTCCCAGTACTAAGATGTCTTACTCTATTGCATGACACGTCGTTGTGTAACCATAGTGTTTCAAAGCAAGTTATTTTGTTTGTGTGTCACAACTTCTGTGAATAAGGAATTCTGGAGAGGTTTGGATGAGTGGCTGTGGTGGAAGTAATAAACTAATGTTGTTCAGTTCATGGGATCCAGTTTACTCATTTACATGATTTTGAGTATCAGCTAGATAAAATCTGACTCATTTTGAGATAATTATGTTCCATTTCTTAATATGTGTATTCTTGGTTAAAGGGGAAACCAGGGTACATGTACATTAATTATTCTACATTTAGAATTATGTCATTGTTGCAAATAGCATATTTTAAAAAGTTACTTCATGTTTATTGTTGTTCTGTTTAACTTCTCTGAACCTGACATTTTTCATCTACGTGATTCTCACCAGGAGACATTTGGCAATATTTGGAGTTGGTCATCACAATGGGGGGTGGTGTGCTTTACCTCAGCCCCAGTATGCTAAGGCCATACTTTTATTTGTGATAGCTAAGGTTGAGAAATCCTAGATTAGATGATTATTAAGATTTGGCCGTACTGTAAATTGTGATTAATTATATTTTATTGGTTCTATTTTAGAAGTTGTCATAGTAAAGAATAAATACATCCTCAACAGGTACCAGACAGTATAGTCACAGCATTCACTATGACATGTTGAACCAGAGCGATGGTACAGTTTCAAGTGTACTTCACTTTACCAATATCTTGATGATAATTGTCTGCAAATTTCTCATGTGTATGAATTTTCAACTCTTCTAACATCTTCCCTCTGTTTCGTGGGTTTTTTGTTTGTTTTTGTTTTGTTTTGAGACAGGGTTGAGTTATAAACTAGGCAAGAGTGGACAGTTAAGGGGTTAGAAAGGAAAATGTTTTAGTGAAATACTCACTGGAAAATGGTGTGAACTATGCATGCTTGAGATGAAATTAGTGTATATTACACTGCCTGTGATACCGTGTTGATTGTTCTAGATTTGTTATATCTTTAAAGAAAAAATTCTTTTAGAAAAATCTTGTTCATTAAAGGAAAGTTCCCTAAGTTTTAGCTATATGTTTTTAAATCTTTATCTAGATATAGCTTTGGATGTTTGATAATTCTTTACATGTTTAATGAAGAATTTATTTTAGAATTCCTTAGTAAATGAAGTTTTTCTTTACATTATTCATATTGCTTTATTTCCTTCAAGTATTTTATTCAAGGTTTCTTTCTAAATGTATTAAATGTTATCATAGTTTCTTGGCTAATGGTACTGTTTTTATTTTCTTTATCATTTCTTATATTCTGATTTTTCTGCCATATCCTCCATTTGTAAAGCTCCTAATTTGAGGTCTTTCTAAATTCATATACTTTTAGCTATCCTTTTTGTGGGAATGTAAATGGAATTTTGTTTATTTCTACATGAACTATTTTCCTGGGTTTTTGTTTTTTTTGTTTTTTTTTTTTTTGGTGTGTGTGTGTAATTGATTCAGAAAGCTCTTTCTTAATTACTGCTTGGATTAGTACTTTGATATCAATGACTTATACAAGTGATAATAAATATATTGTCTGATAAGATTAAGGTTCCTTGCCCTTTAAAAGGAAACAAAGAATTATTATACTGTTTTGTTTCTCTGAGGAAAGACATGGCTGAGGCCTGAGCAATTAAGTATTTCAGAAAGTCCTTGGCATTAGTCATTGATTTCACAGCACATCCAGATAATCAGAAGTGGTGCCAATCACTGTTGAAGAGGAAGTTCTTGTATTTTTCTAATAGAGTATACTAAATGGCAGAGGAATATTTCTGTTATCTGCTTCAGTGATGCTGAAGTGCTGGGATTATAACATAGTTGTAGAAACTGTGTTAAGGATTCTTACTAAGGACAGGTTTAGCTAAAAAGCAAAGGGAGTCTAAACTGAATCTTTTTGCCTTATGTGATATGTAGAAAATTTGAATTTAAACTTTAGTAATTGCATATGCTTTGAGAATTAAATCTGTATCAGCAGAATTTTGTGCAGGTGATATTAAATTTCCTTTGCTGCTACTTCCAATTTGTTTTTTCATTTTGGATTTATAATCTATGCTCCCAAGATGCGGAAATATTCTGATTCTCTGCTATTTTGGTACACTTACTGAATTACGGTTGGGAGTAAGTGGTTGGGACCGTGGTGATAATGGGATTTTTTTACCCAGTCTATATATGAACCTCTTGGTTTTTCTTGAAATACAGGATGATGAAAACAATCACCCGTCTTCACAAAGCCATGGTGTTTCTTGAGTATTTCACAAGTAACTCTTGGGTTTGGAATACTGATAATATCAATATGTTAATGAACCAGTTAAACCCTGAAGATAAAAAGGCAAGTATTTTCTGTTTTAGGTTAAAAAATATGTAACCAGAAAACAGCCTGAAATCTAGGCATTTCCCACAACCAGTACATAAGTCAATCTAATTATATTTTTTTCAGTATTTTAATTTTAATTCTTTATAGAGAGATACAATTTGCTTTGTCTTAGAATTGATAAAGTATTTGGGAATATCAAAGGCTTTCTAAAGTACAAATGAGTTGTTAATCCTTTCTTCCCACAGGTTGAGTTCAGAGAGAACTTTAACATCATTATGGGTCTTATGTTCAGGATGTCTTGTTTTCTCTGATCCTTTTTTTCTTTTTGGTGGTGGGGGAGGGGCTCTAACTGTTTTTTCGTATTGTATCCTCTTTGTCATTCTACTCTGCTTGTTTGAAAATTAAACTGTATTCCTTCTGAAGTCACCTCAGATTTTGTTTGTTTTGTCACATTACGTACCTCTGGCTGGCCTGGAACTTCCTATGTAGACCAGGCTGGCCTCAAACTCACAGAGATCCTCCTGCCTCTGCCTCCTGAGTGCTAGATTAAAGGCCTGGGCCACTACTGCCCATCGATCTCATGTATTTTAGTGTGTATATCTGTCTTAAATACATCCCATTACCTCCTGTTAGAAGTATAGCAGTGCTAGGGGTTAAACCTAGGGCCTTATTCTCAGTCCTGTCCTTCTTTTGGTGTCTAGAACCTTAGCACGGCCCTGACTATATCTCCAGCTCACCAGCCTTGTGCTTACATCTTACTCGACTTCTCCAGTTCAAGCCCCACAGTTAGGAGACAGTTACTCCATCTGTTTTCATTTTTAGAGCTTCTCTTTATTATCATTTTCTTTCTGTCTGGTGTGTTGTCTAGGACACCAGAATATGGCGTAATTAGGAGACTGATCATAGTGAAACTTTCAGATTTTGATTGTCAGTCTTTTTTCACCCTAGGTAGCTTTTTTTTTAAACACTATTTCAGCACATTAAAGGTTATTTTATGTTCTATTCTGTTACAGTTGAAAAGTCAGTTATTTGTTTCTCCTTGCTTTTTTCCAGGTTTTTCACATATTTGGTGTTCTAAAACTTTGTTTGGGCTTTTTATATCTGTAGATGGGTGTCTTTCTGCAATTTGGGAGAATCCTTAAGCACTGTTTTTTCAGATGCTACTGTTTCTCTCTGGTCTTACACTCTCACAGAATGGTTTTGTGGTAGACCATGGTGCCCTTAGGTTTTTAATCCATTTGTTATTTTAACTAAAATGTAAATTATTTGTTTAAATTCTCCAACAGCCAGTCAGCAGTGTTGAAACTATTCCAGTTGAGTTTTTATACTTTTATTTTTACAAAGTTCAACTTAATCTTAGACATTTCTTCATAATTGCTTTAGACCCTTTCTCTACACGTTCACATTTAAATGATAGGCAGTATCTGGTTCTGCTGTTGGAACCCAGTCTGACTCAGGCTGGGTTGTTGTTTTGCTAATCATTGTTTGTTTTCCTGTAATTCACATTCCTTGAGATGTCTGTTGAAATTTGCCTTTTCTATTCACACACACACACACCATGTCTCATAACAGCTCCTAGATGAACTCAGATCTCCTTTTTTAGTGCCGTGGTACTATCTTTTTATTGTAGTAATTTATTTGTAATGTTTTCCCTTCTAGAACTTGTTGTTTTGGGGTGATGGTTTATGGTCAATAATCTTGTCATTTCACAGAAATACTTGACTGCCTGTTTGCTCTAGAGTACTGAACAGTTAATAGCCCTCTTCTTTGCTCTAGAGTACTGAACAGTTAATAGCCCTCTTCTTGGCTCTAGAATACTGAACAGTTAATAGCCCTCTTATTTTGCCACAGAGTAGCATTTCTATAAAGTCTTCTTTTCTAGGTTTATCAGTACTTTTCATCAGATGACAAAGTAACTGTTACTAAAATCCTAAGCCAATATTCATGGCTAGCTTTTGCTTTTTATTGTTTATTTATTGTGTGTATGGTGGTAGTTGAGACAAGGTTTCATTGTGTAAGCACAGTGTCTTAGTCACTGTTCTATTGCTGTGAAGAAGTACTGCTTGACACTATGACCAGGGCAACTCTTATAAAAGAAAGCATTTAATTGGGATCTTGCTTAGTCTCAGAGGGCTAGTCCATTGTCATCATGTTGGGAGCATAGTGGCATGCAGACAGGCTCTGATGAATACCTCCTGATTCTTGGGCAGAGGGGCTAGGCTTGGTATGGGCTTTTGAAACCTCAAAGGCTCCCCCAGTGACACTCTTCATTCAACAAGGCCACACTTCCTGATCCTTTCAAAGAATTCCATTTCCTGGTGATTAAACATTGAAATATGTGAGCCTATGGGGACCATTTTCATTCAAATCCCACACAAAAAGTCTGGTTTCAAACTGGTGACCCACCTGCCTACTGTGTGCTGGCATAATAGTGTATGCTGTCATGCTCTGCTTGATTATTCTTGATGTCAGAAATATTCTCTAGAAAAATTAATCTTTTTGCTGTAGAAAATACACAGAAGAGAGGGGAGGTTAAGATGAAAAGGAACTTGAATATATGTCAGTTCCTTTGTGAAGTAGTGAAGAGCACAGAAATATGTTGACAGTAGAAAAAGTAATACTATAGTTAAGTGTTTTATAATCGTTTCATTTGAGATTGTACTTCAGATAAGCGGAATTTTTTTGGCAAATTATAAAAAACTTTCACAGCAATAACTTTTTTTCTTACCATAGACCTTTAATATTGATGTAAGGCAGCTACATTGGGCAGAATATATAGAGAATTACTGCATGGGGACTAAAAAATATGTATTGAATGAAGAGATGTCTGGCCTCCCTGCAGCTAGAAAGCATCTGAACAAGTAAGTTTGTCATGGGCTTGTTGCACATTTTCTCTTTCTTATAAAATATTCCAGTTTGCTTTGGTGTAAGAGTATTCTGAATAAAAATGATGTATTATATTTAGGAATAGTGCTTAACTTTGGATTTGTAACTATGTGGTATTTAAGATTATTAAAGGACTGGAGAAGTGGGTCAGTGGTTAAGAGAGCACCAGCTGCTTTTCCAGGGTCCCAGAGTTTGATTCCCAGCTTGCATGGTGGATCACAACTATTACTCCAGTTCTGGAGGATCCCACCCACACCGTCTTCTGGCTTCCATAGGCACTAGGCATACATGTGGTACCCAGACATACCTGCAGGCAAAGTATCCATACGCATAAATAAATAAAGATTATAAAACTTACTATCTTCATTTGTGTGTATTCCTGAGCATGAACTTTGGGTAAATTTTAATTTTGAAAATCACTATTTACTTACCTTAAATTTCTATTGAAAAAGTAAAAGTACTAGCAGAAAATGAGAATATTGTTTGAACCAAAAGTTACTTATATATATTTTTTTTATTTTTTAAACTTACAGCACAGAGTAATGGTGTGCTTACTCTTTTAGTAGAGGTAGTACATGCTGTTTTAAAACATAATAAATTCAGAAAACAGGAGTCAAAATCAGCTATAGTCCCATCATTCAGAGATTTAAGTATTACTAAGGGTCATCTCATTATTATATGTGTGGTGTGTGTGTGTGTGTGTGTGTGTGTGTGTGTGTGTGTGTGTGTGATTTCTAAGACTCCTACTGTTCACTTGCCAAGGTCATAGCACTGTGGATTTTGCAAAATGCTGATTTTATTGATGAGGACACAGGTTTGCAAGATCATATTTTACTAACTGTAAGGAAATTAGAACACAGATGTTTTGACTACTTATTTAAAGCTGCTGTCACTACTTCTACACCTCATTGTTGTACTACAGTCGTGTCTTGAACTGCATGATTAATTTATTGGAATTATAGTACCTGCCTGAAGGGCTAAATTTCTTCATGCAACCATGAAAAGCCCTCAAAAATGTTGAGAAACATGAACAAAGGAACGTGCTTGCTGATCTTTGAGAGCAGAAAGGTTCTCTGTGGAGCTAATGCTGTCTTCTTCTTAGATGAGGACTTATCAGCTGGCTTTTGGGTTTTGGGACTGTTAGCTAGAAACTCTAGAAACTCAGACATGTATCTGTTTTACTTCCAGTTTTGCTTCCTGGCTTGGCTTCCTTCCCCCCTCCCCTTCTTCCCTCCCACCCTCCCTCCCTTCCTCTCTCCCTCTCCCCATCCAAGTCTCTCCCACCCCTCTTTCTTTATTTCTGACAGGACCTCGTTCTGTAGCCCAGACTGATCTCAAACTTAGGATCTTCCTGCTCAGATTCAGCCTCCCAAGTGCTAGGATACCCAGTTATGCCACTATGCTTGTCTTAACCTGCAGTTTGTTGAAGCCTGTCACAGGAATGGGTACAAAGCGATTGCTCAGTTTAATTGTTGTTTACTAAGTCTTTAGTCCAGGTACACTGACACGAAAAGACTTTGCTGTACTCCCTGTTGCTAGAGTAAGGCATTAGTATGCTGTTCAGGTATGCTGTTCAGGCAGGAAGGCATGTTTGAATTGTGCTAACTTTTAGTTTAGCTTTCAAATGTTGAAAGTTCAAAGATTGCTTAGAACTTTGATTAAAATTATAACTATTAATTAGCTGCTATCCAAAAATAATTTTATTCTAGAAAATATTTAGTGTGTCTTTTGATTTGCTTTCCAGGTTGCGGAATATCCGTTATGGCTTCAATACTATCCTTGTGATTCTTATCTGGCGCATTTTTATTGCAAGATCACAAATGGCAAGAAACATCTGGTACTTTGTGGTTAGTCTGTGTTACAAATTTCTGTCATACTTCCGAGCATCCAGCACTATGAGATACTGAAGACCAAGAATTTAGCATTAGAACATCTATGCATATGGTGATCTAAATGCACAAAATGTAAAATGTACCTAAGTCATCTCACCTTTTGTTAAGACATTAAACTATCTTAAGTTTGAGCGTGGAGTAAATTATGGTCCATTTTATGTAACATTTTAATGTTTATGCTGAAAATCTAGTGAACACACTGTGGTATGCCAGCTCAGATTTGCAATACCCACTCAAACTATGACTTATCATTTTGATCTTTGGAATGCAGAGGGTAGGAAGAGGAAAGAAGTGGGACTATGGGAACATTGACCAGTATAACTGTGCAGTTCTGGAACATACTAATTAAAGCATGCCTTAACATGCAGTCCTAATATTCAGTGCAATGGGAAGTGTGCAGAGAGGAAGCCTAGCTAAATTAGTTAAGTATTTGATTTGATTCTTCAATGTTAGATTTCTTTTTTACTCAGATGAGAGGTGGGTTTTAGTTTTGTTAAGACCACAGCCATGTATTTTTGCTTCCTATAAATTATAGGTGGTAGCATATATAAAGACTTGTTCTAACTTTCTTTCTGATTAAATGTGTGTTGCATATCATTTTCCTGCAAGTAATCAGTTGCTCTTAGGATCAGAAGGCCAAATATTATTCTAAAGACACTAACGGATCTAAGTGAACTTGAGAAACTGGATCAGTACATGCTCTGTGCATTTGAAGCAAAGTGAAACCATGCACAGTAAACCCGTGTTAGTATCAAAAGAGTAGGAAAACTTTTTTTCTAGTCTGCTTTTTAATCAAATGTAACTCTAGTGAGATATGTTCTCATTTTGAAGAGGATTTCTTGAGACTTGATTGGAGATGGGATTGGGGAAGGATTTGTCACATGTGTTCTCTCCTCTCTTACAAATTTTCTCGCAGAATTTACCCCGTCTTGAACGTTCATTATTCTGAAGGAATGTAGTTGCAGCTTTTAACATTAAGAAAATGTCCTCATGTGTTTACCAACACATACTAATTTTGACCTTGAAAGCTGAATTCCTTAAAAATAAATAATGCATAAGTATGTGTATAAAATTAAATAAAGGATTTTACCATGTAAAGTAGCAAACTTTTGAATGAGTATCAAGTCATCATTTTTTTGCATGTTGTTTTAGCTTTAGAAAGACATGCGTTATAGCAAGTAATAGCAAGAAAATTGATGTATATTTATTGATGCATTACAATTCCCTTTAAATCTTACTAGTTTGTTACTATTTTATCATATATTTTCTTTAATGACTTGTTCAGCACAGCACACTGTTATAATTAAGCTGATCAAGTACGACATTTAAATCATCAGCAGTGTACCTTGAAAGTGCTTAAAGGGGTCAGTTCACAGTACAAGAAATGAAATGTAGCTTTACATTTTAATTTTTTGTCAGTTGAAATACAGTGTAGAAGTTTATTTTGCTATTGTGGAAAAGCAAAATTTAAGGAAACCAGCTTTTTCCATGCAGGTGTATAGTCTTGAAAAGGAAAAAAAAAATGCTTCTGTGTTGAAGCCAGACTTTGTGTAGTAAAACTTATAAACATAATTTTAAAAGAAGTATGTATGTAAATATCTATGTATTCTTTGGAATGATACTGAAGTCTCTGGTCTAGGACCATGCCTTGTGTAAGGTATGAGAGACCATGATAGTGTGTGAAAATGGAATAAATGATGCCTATAAGGTGGCCCACATAATATACATTGAATACTCCATGTCTCCAAACACATTTCCATGATGTAATGACAACACACTAACCTTTGTATGATTTTTGTACATCTGCCAAATATACCTAGAATCTGGTGTATTGTCTTTGGGTCTCAGAAAAGAATCAGGTGCAATGTGAGCAGGTCTGTAAAGTGAACCAACATGTGTCTTCTGTTTATTGCTCTTGTCATCTAATTTAAAGCAGTGCTGACTAGGGCTGTGCTGAGGTTACAAATTAATTTTGTGTATTTAGAATCCTGTTCTCAAAAGAAAGGTAATGAATAAATGACACTCATTCTGGAATTTACAATTTTGAAATTAGTATGGAGAGATCGTCAGTCCTCACCAAGTATGCTTTGGAGTCAAGTCATATTTAAAGTATTTGTAAATGTATTTTGTTTGTTTGTAATTTGCTAGACAGTATTTTTAGTTCTGATTTTATTTTCCATAGAGATTATTCAATAGGACAACCTGTAAAATAAATTTATTTCATTCAACTCATTTGACAAAACCGTATTCTAAACCATTTGGGGGGTTTTTCACTATCTTTCCTTCTCTGAACTCTGGCATACATATTTGTACACTGTAATGTCATTGTAACCATTTAATTGCCTTGGCAAAGCTAATGTATCTTAAAGCTTAGTGCAGATAAGCATGAGCAGGTGGTATGTTGTTTGACTTAAGGGTGGCATAGAATAAGTGTTCCTCCAGTCTGCCTAATGAAGCTTGGAAGCGGGAGGGGACTCTCCCCTCTCTCCTTTGTGTTTGTCTATAGGAACTGATTGGAAAATTTTGTTTTGTGTATTGTTTGTTTGTTGTTTTAAGTGTAAACTGATAATCTTTTATAAGAAGTAAATAGAAGCATTGGGTGCCTTTGTTTGTAAACCAAAAAGTAATAAATGAGCCCTATATTTCTATTCTAGCATCTATTGTATTTTTACACTGTGGAAATCATCCGTGAGTTACCGTGACTATGTAGTTCTGAGCATTTCATCTTTCTTAGGTGCCCTCATTGATTCTCAGCATCTTTTATTTATGTCTGAGTTATTCACACAGTACTTTAGAGGAAACATATAGGCATAATAAACACTTAGTTAAAAATATTTTTATACAGCAGTTAATAATGAAACAGATTTTTTTTTGTTTTGTTTTTAGTGTAAACAGAACCGAGAGACCACCAGCACATTTCTAGGGCAAATCACATCATGTTTATAGATTCTTTACCAGTAATTGATCTACTTTATTAAAAGGATTACTCATTTTCACAGAGATTGAGTGAACCACATGGGGGAGGATGAGAATGCATCAGGGTAGGGTTGCAGTGTAAATGGTTTTGTAAGCATGGCTTTCTAGGCCAGCTTCCAGCTCTGTCTTGAAACCATTTACCTGACTTGTTCTGTTTTGGAAAAAAAAATTCTAACTTTGCATGAGAAGCTTAGATAAAAGGGTATATGCTGCGTAAACTTACCATGGAATTGGGTTTCACAGTCTGTTTAAATGTATATGAAATATTTTCTTAATAAAGAAAATTTGAGCAACATTGTTTGATGTGCTGCTTTTGCAAGTTGATATGTTCAAAATGCAGTTACTTAGAAAAGCTCCAAGTGGTATACAAGTTTAATATTTTTTCTGTTGACTTGAGCTCCAAGGAAGAAAGCTCTCATTCTGTGTGTGCTGGTGCTGGGCTAAAAAACATGCATTATCATATCTGTGAAGATTTCTCCAAAATCATATAAGCATTCTGTTGAAATATTATCAATATATTTATCATAAGATAAATACGCTAATGACTTTAACATAGTAGTATAATTTTATATGAATAAACCTTTTAAAAAAGGAAACATGCATGTAAGCAGACAAATGAGGACAGTTTTATTTGATATAGTCATCCAGGGAGATCATGTATTTTAATTTGTCAGTGTTTAGTTTGATACTTAATACTCAATTTGCTTTATGTTATATCTTTCTCAGCTTCCTGTATTTCAACTTGGTTCTTGGTTTCATGAGAGCAAACCCAGCCTGTATGCTGGACATTGTAAAGACTCTGGCTGACACTTTGTGAGTACTTAGTGTTTGTTAGGCATACGCTAAGCATCTCCATATGATGCTCTATTTATGCCTTATAACAAGCCCTCTGTTAAAGGCGCCTCCGTTGTCCCTGTTTTATTTGGGTAACTGAGGCATATGACACATAATACTATCAGTGTCAGAGCCAGGACTTGAACTCATTCTAGCTCTGAAGCCCACAGTTTTGTTCAATATAACTAACTATAGCTGGCCCTCCATATCCATGTCTCTGGTTTCAACCCACTATAGCTTGAAAATAATTTTAAATTACCTGCAAACATCTCTTCCATAAACGATATGGTATAGCTTTGGTCTTGTGCCCTTAATTGCTTGAGTGTTTCTCAGGTGATTTGTTATGTAGACCTATATGTATTTAAATCTTGATGATTAATCTATTCTATACTTAGGGCATATAATATATACTGTTAAACATGTGGCCTGCCATTTGAGGTGTTCTGTGCTGCATGACTGTTTATATAACTTTTATATCTTATTAAGTATAAGTAATCTAGAAGTACTTTTATGTGTACAGGCCAGTATGCAAACATTGTGCAACTTGTATAAAGGACTCGGGCATATCTGGAGATTTTGTATTTGAAATTAATTCACTGTTCAGAGAAAGCTCCTTGTCGGGTTGTATTCATGTTCATTTTTCCTTCCTAAAACTGTTACCCAACAAATACTGAATGCCTAGTATGCTTAGGTACTGTTTTATATGACTTTATCACCAAATGATAAGCTTCAAAGTAATCCAGTCCTGAATGTGACACACTATCATCCCTTAGGAGTCTTTTGATTTGATAAAAGCAGGTTAATGTGTACCGCAGATAAGGACAAAATACAGCTAAGAGGAGGGAGCACTCACTGCTTTAAGATAAAATCTCATCATAAGGTGTTTGGGTTGTGATTTGAACACCCAGCAGGAGGAGAGTGGTGGAGAGAGGTTGGTTTCCAGGCCTTTGGAAGGAGTTGTGTCTGGAAAAGTAATGTGAACCACAAGGATATTTATTTTATTTTTTTGGTGTTAAAAAATGGCAAGATAGTCAGGGAAAGTTAAAGCTGGGGAGGGAGGGAAAATGGAGGGCCTTTGCATGCTCAGAACTCACTGTTGTGAAATGCCTATCTATCAGAAACTCTAAACACCACAAGGTTTTCCTGGATCACACATAGCCAAAAATATAGATTTAAATAAATGAAAGTGTTCAAGAGAAAAAGCATTGATGTGGTGCCGCTGTTTTTTCTTGAGAGTATAAACCACACCTTTTGAAAAAAAGCAAACCTTGATCTCAGTTTTCTCTGATTTCTCACAATGTAGTCTCCAGGTAGCATGGACATCTTACTGGAACACAGAAATACATTTTGAATCAGGAGCCCTGGAGTTCAGCAATCTGTTTTTAAGAAGCACACCCCCCCCCCCCCCATGTAATGCTGATGTCCACAAAAACTGGATAGAATTGTTCTAGTCAGTCTTGTTGAGGTACAGTGTTCTAGGTTAACCCACTGGGATTTCAAGAGAAGGTCAAGAAAAATCAAGATGATAGGATATGAACATACATAAAGGTCTAAAATGGCCTGAACTGAATGAAGAGGCCCAAATACTAGATGCTACTGCTATGTGGGGAGATGGGTAACCTAGCTTTTGTTCCTCTTTCATATTTTCTTTATTCTGCCATGAGCATGAGTCGTTTTTTAAACCAAAGTTTCTGTTTTAAGTTACAGATGAAGGCAAAGCATGAAGAAGAAAAAAAAAATCAGTCAAGGTTAAAATGTGGTTTTGCTCCTTTAAAGGGCCAGGGTCTATTCATTCCGGATTGTTAGCTTGAGGAAACATGTCTGGTTAGCTTGCCAGCCATGAGGAATGCCTGTCTGCAGCCAGTCACAGATCTCACCCATGTTGACATTGTTATTTGTTAGTTAGTGAGCCTTGAGTTTATAGAATGGACTAGCCCAGAGGTGATTTCTCCATGGTGAGAGCTAAGAAGGAATGTCTGGTCTTTAAAGCTGTGCTCCAGAGACCTGTGCCATGGTAGTGTCTCACCACCATAGCAAGACACAGCCAGTTGAAAGTGTTGACAATCTAGTCTTAGCTGAGGAATTCCGAAATAAGCATTCTTTTTGTCTTGCCCTCTAAGAAAAAACGGGAAAAAAAAATTTTCCCATTATACAGAAAATGGCCCATTATACGGAAAATCCCTGTTCATGTTTCCTCTGCTCCATCTGTGAGATCTCTCAGCAGGCAGACTTGCCTTTTAACCGATGAGTTAAGATGCCCTTTTAGCAGTCTAAGTGTTTTATGTACAAGACTTTGCAAAGAAGTCTGAGAGGATATTACAAGTTCACACCAATAACCTTTATTTTTAATCAAGACATGTTAATGACACAAATGGCCCGAGTTACAAACCCTGCAGCTGTTTTGCTGTGATAAAACATTCCTGACGAAAAGCGAGTTAGGGGGAGGAAAGATTTATTTGGCTTATATTTTCAGTTCATAATCCATCACTGAGGCAAGTCAAGGCAGGATTTTGAAGTAGAAACCATAAAGGAGCACTGCTTGTTGGTTTACTCATAAGCCTATTCATAGTTAGCTTTCTTATATAGCCCGAGACCACCTGTCCAGGGAATGGTGCTTCCCACAGTGGACTGGGCTCTCCTACATCAATAAACAGGACATTTCCCTACAGACCAATTTGTCTAGGCAATTAATTCCTCGATCCAAGTGTTTCCACTTAAATGATTCCAGCTTGTGTCAAGTGACAAACTTGACAACAATTGACAAGCTTCATTCAGTAAACATTGGTAGGCTATTTGTTATTCACTAATTTAAAAACTATTTTTAAATTCTTAGATTATAACAGTGTCAAATGGGCTTTTTGTTTTGTCTTTTTATTTGTCGCTGATGAGACATTTAACCAAAGAAATTTAGTAGTATAATAGATTAAGGACTCCTTTGATTCTTAGCTCAATAATGCCAAGGTGGTTGGGAAGGCACACAGCATCTGACAGCACAGTAGGGTAGTCTGTGCTCGCACTGACCTGCCCTCGTATATGAATGCGTCACTAGGCCTAGACCACTGGACAGTAAAACGCTGTCCACTCAACGTTGCTCCTCAGTTTTCTCTTCCCATAGTTGTAGGATTATTTGAACTCATACCATTTATGTTAGCGGTTCCCTCTTACCTTGAATTTCAGAGACCCTCTCTACAAGCTCCTTGTTTAAATCCATGTTCTTATTAGTCTAACAGACCACCAGATTCTAGGTCATCACAGAACAAATAAGTTGGTTTCATAAGGAAACACCACTACTTGTATCCAGAAATCCTGCTTAACATTGAAATGTGCTGATACAGCCTCATAAAGGCCTCACAACGACCCCTTAAGAAGAAAAGTGGGGGAGCCGGGCGATGGTGGCACACACCTTTAAAGCCAGCACTTGGGAGGCAGAGGCAGGTGGATCTCTGTGAGTTCGAGACCAGCCTGGTCTACAAAGCTAGTTCCAGGACAGGCTCCAAAGCCACAGAGCCACAGAGAAACCCTGTCTCAAAAAACCAAAAAAAAAGAAAAGAAAAGTAGAAGGGTTTCTTGTGTCAGAAAAGAAATCAGTTTCTTCACCAATAACTAGTATACCAGGTAAGTGTATACATGGAGGTTTATAAGAGCTCCACTGTGGAACATTTTTCTCAAGCTCAGGCATGGTACACCTAGCCGTACCTCAGGCCTGTGCCTTGCCTGTTTCCCTGCTGCCCTTGCTGCGTATTGCTTGGTTAGCCCTCCATCTGGTTTGCGTTCCTGCCTCTCACTCGAAAGTTTCCTTACCGTCTTGACTCCCAGGAGCATCTGATATCCGTCTCCCAGGATGATCCCCCTTCTAGGAGATAGAGAAATTTAAGGTTTGGGACATAATCACAAGGATAGATTGAGGTCAACAGGGTGGCCATTGCTAACCTGCTGATTAGATTCTACCTGTCAGTCTGTAAATTCTTTTCCTTTTTATTAGGTAACTCCGCAAATAAGAGTTGCCATCAGAGAAAAGGTTATGCTTATTGCATTTCTTTTAAGTTGGTTTCTCTGACCTGACATTCTTCACCATATTGCTAGTGTTCTTGAACAGTTGAGTTGTAGAAACTCCTGTCTTAAGTGCTGCCCCTCTCTGGATGAGACAGCTACAAACTGCACTATTCTTTGCCATTATTCTCCCAGACCAATACTCCATAGCTGACCGGTGACTGAAATAACCAGGGCATCACTTTAAACCTGACTGTTGTTTAGACCAGAGCTTCTAGTTAGTACTAAAGAGAAGTCCAAGAGTCTGTGTGTTTTAAACTCTTGTGATTCTGATGATGAGCCCACACGCTTGCCCTTCCCAGCCCTTATATAGTGCTGAAAAGCAGGACCATGTGGCAGGGAAGTGTCTGGGCCGCAACTGGGGCATCCTAGAAATGGGACCTGGGGTTAGTATTTATAACAAGGCTTGTGCCTGGGGAGAACAAGAACCACCCAAGTCTTTTTGAAGAGTTGTCCTTACTACACTGGGCCCGGGGGGTAAGAGGGGTAGGGAGATATCTATCATTTATTTTCCAAATGCAGACCCCAGCAATGTGCAAAATTGCTGTTTAGCATTTTCCAGGAATTCCCATTGACCCTTTTCAGTAAAACGTGCAATTGTTTGTAAATGGACCAGCTGCACTGTCTCTTAGTGACTACAGAATGGAAGTTCCTAATTCTAAAAAAAAACAAACCTGCTCTATAAGGACATAGAAGCCAAACTGCATAGTGGGAGCTCTAACAGACCTCTGTTTAGAATGTAGTTAGTGTTCAGTAACTCTTCCCTCAGAATCACACAAAATCTACTGAATTTGTGTATCCTAATTTGCATTTTCTATTGTACACTGATTTTTCCCATTTCTAGTGTTTTCTTGCACATTCCTCACCTCTAAGGAATATACATTTTGAGTAAAACTATTAAAATTCAGTTCTCCTCTCTCCTAGTGTTCATAGCAGTTCACTGAGCACCCTTGGTTGTTGACTGTTCTGCAATTAACAGCCCTTGCCTGGGAGAGATCCTTCGAAACAACCCCACCCAACACAGCATTTCCATTGGCCTCACCCATTTCAGAACCAGCTGTCCCTGTGGATTCTGTTAGCCACTCCTTGAGACAGCACACCCTGTGTTCCAGTTCAGTGATGTGTAGCCAGTCAATTGTTTGGCAAACAAGTTGGTCTTCCCTTTCCTAAGGGCCTGAGAGATTTTAGCTGGTGAGCTGGGCTCCATTTGTGTTTCAGGAGTGTTTCCCCTTTCTTGCTTGCATTTGAAAGACAGACGCCTAAAATGTGGAAATTTTTTACTAATTGTACAAAACTTGACTCTTGTAACAGAACTTCACACGGCATCAGCCTGATATTGTGTATGCTGAAGGCACGGGCAACGCATGCCGTGAAATTAGCAAGAACATCAAACTCCAGAAGCTAACTCCAAGCCAGCCGAAAAGGAGGGGAAGTCACCCCACCAACACAAATTTAAGATAGAAAATGTTCCATTTTGAAGAAGGAGAGGGCGAAGAGAAAAACCTTTCCAGTTTGAACTAGATTCCTTCCTCAGAATCAGAAATGCTCGTTTACACCTACATTTCAAAGCTGTTAGATCACATTCTTGCTCTGCATTTGGGTCTGGCTACTCTTTGCTCCCCCCCACACACACAACATTTTCACTTAATGAATGGACAGTTTTCCACAGTAAGTTGCATTTTTTAAGTACTATTTTAGGTGTATTTTTGCCTGCATGTGTATGTGTTTGCACCACAGTGCTTGCCTGGTGCCTTGAGGAGGCCAGAAGAAGGTATGGGTTCCCCTGAACCTGAAGTTACAGATTATTTTGAGCTACCATGTAGAAGCTGGAGATTAAATCCAAGACCTCTGGAAGAGCAGCCTGTGTTCCTGACTGCTGACTGAGCCATCACTCCAACCCTACCAGTTTTTTTTAAGGCTAAATTACTTTTTCCATTTCGGTTTAAGCCAATAATTAACAATTGTTGACCAAGGTTTCTGTCCCAGTCAGTCCTGCAGCCATTCAATCCCAAAGAAACACACAGAGGTCTACATTAATTATAAACTGATTGGCCTAGTATCTCAGTCTTCTTATTAACTCTTTATATTAGCCCATAATTCTTGCTGTGTTAGCCATGTGGCTTGGTACCGTTTTCAGTGAGGCAGTCACATCTTGCTTGCTCTGTGTCTGGCTTCCTCTCTGTCTGGATAATGACTATAGACTGAACTTTCCTCTCCCAGAATTCTCCTGTTCATTGCCCCACCTCTACTTCCTGCCTGGCTACTGACCAATCAGCATTTATTTAAAATACAAGTGACAGAGTACAGACCATTGGACCACGGCACTTACTCCCCTTTTTTTTAAAAATGAGAACTCTAAATAAACTCTCCTTTGTTTAGCTTTTCTACTGACCATTATCCATAACAACTTGTAACCAACATTCTAAACAAAGGCAAACATCCATAATCCATTTTTTTGGAATATGGGCGTAGTTTTCCAGGCTACTGGTAATCTTATGGGAACCTAAAGAAAATTTAGTCTTATGATCAAGTCCTGACTGGAGTATCCTGTGAGGCTTGATCATCTCAGGCAGCAGTCTTTGAACTGTTCTGGATGTAGAACTCAGACATCTGGGCCATTGCTACTTCTGGAGATTTTTCAAGGGGTCTTCCTTGGTCAAACTTAATTTTTCTTTAAGCAGAATGAATCCACAGTTCCTCATTTCCTGTGGATACAAAAGCAAAACCTCTTCTCCAGAGTAACATCTTTTGAAAGTCAAAGCATTTTATATATATATATATATATATATATATATATATATATATATATGATTAATCCAGCAGCATTTTAGCAAATGTCTTTTAACAGCTTTTGTTCCTTCCTCAGTCATCAAACAACTTAAAGGCAATACAATAACATACAGTATCCAGATTCTCTGTATATTTTTATCTTTATGTGGCTTTATTTTAAACTATTTTATTTTTAATTTTTGGCTTTTTGGAGACAGGGTTTCTCTGTGTATCTTTGTCCTGGAACTCACTCTGTAGGCCAAGCTGTCCTTGAACTCACAGAGATTTGTCTGCCTACCAAGTACTGGGACTAAAGGTGTATCCCACCACACCTTGAACTCAGAGATTCGTCTGCCTCTGCCTCCCAAATGTTGGGATTAAATGTGTGTGCCACCACACCTTGAACTCTGACCTCAATGACCTTGAATCTCTGATTGAGCTTGAATTATATATTATTTTGAGGTCATTGACAGTAACCTCAAAATGTAAACAGTGTATAAGTGTCTTGATCAGAGGTAAGAATAGTATATAATTCAAGTTCAATCAGAGATAAGAATAATATGTAATAATAACAAATCTAGTTATCTTTGTGTATGTGTGTGTGCATGTGTGTGCGCACAAGTATGTGATCACAAGTGCAAGTGGGGGCAAGAGGAAACCATCAGCTGTTATTTCTCAAGTGTTATCTGCCTTAGTTTTCTCTCGTCGACCAAATAAGTTAGGGATCTTCCTGTTTTCATCTCCAAGGTCAAACTTTGGATTTGCAATGAAAGCATTTCACTGACTAAGCCATTTCCATCCACAGCCCGAAATTATTTTTTCTTAGCCAGAACTTTCTAATTTCAGCAGTTTCTGATGGGGATTCCGTAGCCCCTTAGCAGTTCCCCACCCATCCCCCGTCCTTCTCTCTCTGTGCCCTCCTCTTTCAAGCTGAACTTTCCACAGTGAACTGACCTTTGTGAGATCCATTTGGACTCTGCCTCTAGCTTCAGTTGGGTTCAGCCAGTGAGCACCATGTAGAGTAGAAAACCAGAGGAGAGAGTCCTTTTTCTGGGTTCTGACTTGACTGCCCACCTGGCTGGCTGACTGCAGAATGCCAGGGCTGCTGGACCACTCTGCCCACTCTGCAGTGCGCTTCTTGGAGTTCTAATCACAGCTTCCAGTCCCTGCCCTGCGGGTCTTCCACTTGTCAGCCAACAGTGTTTCACCATTTCTTGTTGGCTGTCATAATGCAACTTACACTCTTGTAGACAGCTGGCTAGCCTAAGTCCTCATGTACGTGTGTGTGTGGTGTGTGTGTGTGTATGTGTGTGTGTGTATGTGTGTGTGTATGTGTGTGTGTGTGTGTGTATTTATATAAGTTCACTAACTTATATAAATGGTGCTGGTACCTTCCACTGGTAAGGAGTCAGGCCCCAGATGTGGGATAAAGCTTACTAGTCCTCAGAAAGATTTCATCTCTTTCTAGTTTGCTAATACTTGTTAGCAGCCAGCATTGGGCCCCATGGTTACATGGGACTTGATCCTACTCTTTCAAATATATCACCAGAGAGAGGTTTTAGGAGTACATTGGTTGATCAGACACCATCACTCAGAAAGTGAATTACTGGCTGATAGACTCTTTGCTCTCTTCCTATCAAGTCTAAAAGTCCTAGGATTTCATTTATAAAAAGTCCATTGATCTTGTAGGAGCATTTCAACTCTGGAAGAGACTGATCAAGGCTACCCAAAGTGGGTGTTCTCTCTTACACCTACCTTCCCCCAGAATTCTGTTGAGTCCCATCCATAAAGACCATTCAGGTGAGCTAGAAATGAGAATCAGCCTTGAAGGACCCATTTCCTTATGCTAAATTTTGCATCTGTGACTACGTATTGTCTACTAGGTTCACTTAACACTGGGAATAGGTAAGTGTTGTAGTAGCCTGCTTGTTTGTTTCCCGGCTGTCCAGCAGCTCAGATCCGAAATAATCACACAGAAACTATACTATTTAAAACACTGCTTGGGGGACTGGAGAGATGGCTCAGTGGTTAAGAGCACTGACTGCTCTTCCAGACGTCCTGAGTTCAATTCCCAGCAACCACATGGTGGCTCAGAGCCATCTATAATGAGACCTGGTGCCCCCTTCTGGCTTGCGAGCACACATGGAATGGAATGCTGTACACATAATAAATAAATAAATATTTAAAAAAAAAAAAAAACACTGCTTGGCCAATGACTCCAGCATATTTCTGGCTAACTCATATATTAAATTAACTCATCTCCATTAATCTGTGCACCTCCACAAGACTGTGGCTTACCAGATAAAGTTCCAGTGTCTGTCTCCTGCAGGGCTACATGGCTTCTCTTAACTCTGCCTTCTTTCTCCCAGCATTCAGTATAGTTTTCTCCGCCTAGTTCTACTCTGTCCTATCAACAGGCCAAGGCAGGTTCTTTATTCATTAACCAATAAAAGCCACACATATACAGAAGGACCTCCCACACCAGGTAAACATCCATATTCACCTCTGTTGAAGAAGGCCTATACTTTGCCCAGATTGTAATTTTTTCTAGCTGGTCTCCATGCCTCTAGTCTTTTGATTCCATCACAATATACACTACCCAGCTACCGGAGTAAGGTTTCTGAATCACAAATCTGATTATTTTAGCTGCTATACTTAAATCTCCTAAGCAGCCCTTGCTCTCCGCACACCATCCTTTGTTCCTCCCCTTTGTTAGAGTCTCCTGACACAGGTAAATAATGATTTGTCCCGGTCTCTTTAGTCAGATTTGATATTTGACTGCTCTTTTCGAGTTGGTTAATGCAGAGTTCCCCCCTCCACACTGATTTCATGGATTCTGGCAGCACCTCCCCCACAAGCCCCCACTCCTTTCTTATGATCCAGAGTCTGTATCCTTGAGTGGGACACCTCCCCCTGAGCCTGGGTTCCATGCTTCTGTAGGCTTGCTTGTCACCCTACAAACATGAACCTTAAACATATTCAAAGAAGGGTTTATCACTTTTCTATTCTCCCTTCTGATATAGTTGGTATATTGGCCTCACTACACTTACTCAAGCCAGAAGTAAAAGTGTGGAGGCATCCCTGGGAGACATCCCCACAGCTTCCACTCACGAAATTGTCTCCATCTTCCTGCTTTTCCTCCTCCCACTTCACCACCATACTTAGCTGTGGTCCTTATGCCCTTTCACCCAGCCACTGAAACCACATCCCTAGTAAGTCTACTTCCTCCTCTTTGGCAAGTCCCAAATTCATTCTGACTGGAGACCTTTCAAAAGCACCCAGCTGATTATCTTTCCAGTTTAGGCACCATCATTAACAACATCCTCCTCCCCCACTGCCAATTGTCTTAGCATAGTGTATTATCTGACTTCATAACACTCTATAAACCGCCTTCATCCCTGACCTCCGCAGTCCCTCTCCCACTCTGCATTTCTCCTCCAGCCACACTGAGCTGATGCCTCTGCCCCTGTGGTCATGCTGCTCCTTCACACTGGAATCTTCTCCCTGTGTCTTCCCTTATCTTCCCTTTTCGTTGCTTAGGCTCACTTCAGCTCTCTCTCCAAACATATCATCAGATTCGTATGCAACTGTAGTGGCTTTGGTCATCACTGCGTTGTAGTTTCTTATGCAAACTTGGGGGTGTCTAGCTGAGGCCAGACTGCATCCGATGGTGGATTGGGTACCCTCTTAGGTTCCATTACAGGAGCTGATATGCACCAAGGTGTTTCTGTGGGAAGTCGTGTGAGTTTGGAAGCATGAGAAAGAGAAGATAAGAGAATACAACATTATAGGTGTTCATCCTGGGCAGGCAAATAGCAGGTGTTGTGAAAAAGGGCTTGAGCTACTCTGTTTTGGGGTCTGCAGGTGACTGAGTCCAGAGCAGATGTGAGGAGAGGCCACTATTTTCTCAGCATGGAAGACACAGAGCCCCTGTAACAGCCTGAGGTCTAGAGGCCTGGGAAGTGTCCCCAGAACCCAGAGGTCCCATGGAACATACAGTTTCAGATTCTTACCTGCACGTTGGCATTGGAAACGGAGTTGGAAATAGGACTTACAAGAGTGTAAGCTGCATTATGACAGCCAACAAGAAATGGTGAAACACTATTGGCTGACAAGTGGAAGACCTGCAGAGCAAGGACTGGAAGCTGTGATTAGAACTCCAAGAAGCGCACTGCAGAGTGGGCAGAGTGGTCCAGCAGCCCTGGCATCCTGCAGTCAGCCAGCCAGGTAGCCAGTCAAGTCAGAACCCAGAAAAAGGACCCTCTCCTCTGGTTTTCTACTCTACATGGTACTCACTGGCTGAACCCAACTGAAGCTAAAGGCAAAGTCCAAAGCAGAATGGTTTTGTCTGGAGCACTCTAGAGCCTGTCAATAGTCTCGCTTGTCATTTCCAGATATGTGGGGTCGCCATGCAGCTAAGAGAACAGAAGACATTGAGCAGGCAAAATCAAAGTGGCACGGAGAGTGAGGGCCAAGTGTGGGTTAAAATTGCGGGTTTGTTCATAATCATGATTACATGTTCCTTGGTAACTATGTATTAGAGGGACACAGTACAGGGAATTAAAAGGCACTGAGGGATTTCATGAATGTGCACGACAAACTGATGAATCCTAGGGAAACTGGCTTTTATTTTGTCTGTTCACAACCTACTCCCAATGTTTGGGGACTGGGATTCTTCATTAGCTTGGCCCCATGGCTGTGACATCTTCCTACTGTAGATAAAGGGATCGTGGGTGGAAAGATGCCTTGCCTGGAATCCAGGGGATGGAGGGGTGAGCACAGCAGCCCTGCATGGAACAGTCCCACAGCTTTTGGTCTCTCTCAGTTCTTCATGTAGGATAATAGCCCTCAGATACTGTGCGACCCGGCTCTCATCCAGGAAACTGCTAAGAAAAACAAGCACTGGTGAATTTGCCTTGTGCCCAGGTGGCTGTGAGCTGCACCTTTGTGGTACCTAATGGGGGAGGAGCTGCCCAAGGGAGCACAGTGCCTAGGTGTGCTGCCTCCATGGGCAGAGCCATCACTCCTTGGAAAAGGCCTCCATACCTGTTCACTTCTCTGTAGCCAAGATGTCAGCCTAGAACAGTGAAGTAGCAGAGGCCACTTTGTTTTTTTCCTGGAAGGTAACATCCTATTAACTCTCTGTTCTCTGTCTACTTCCATTCATTCTGATCGGAGGGCAGGGAGAACAGTAGGCTGCAGCTGCAGGCACCAGCTTTCAGGGAAGGCCGCACAGTCTTCTGCACTGCAGAGCTTGCTGGGCAAGCTGGATTAGAATGCCTTTCTTTATTGTCTAGTGGTTACCTGGGCTTGAGTTTTTCCTCATCTTCAGAAGACCAAGTTTCCCCACGTGCCAGTCAGACCAAATGCTGGAGCTAAATCACAAGGAAGAATGTTTCTTTGGCTGGTAGAGAATTCAGTCTGAGATGGGTTGGTTCTGTTGACTTGGGGCCAATGCAGCACAGTATAGGATAGAGAACGTGTGAGTGGAAACTTCTCTCCTCACAGTGGCAGAGAAGGAAAACAGGTACAGTCCCAATATCTCCTTCAAGGACACATCACCAAGGACCTAATAAGGCTCTACTTCTTAAGAGTTCTCCTGTCTTCTGGCGACACCAGAGCTGACAGCTGAGCCCTTTCAACAGTCAGGGCTAGAGGCACACTTAGTCAAAACTATAGCACACCATGCCAAAGACAGGCTAAGAAAGAATAAAGGTCTTGACAATCAGATGACTCTGCAGTCAAGGCCTGGCTTCACTGCTTACATTCCTTAGGCAACTCACTTCTCAGAACCTGTCTTCCCTATGAAGATGAATTGCCTTGAGGATAGAATGTAAAGAACCCAGGGCACTGTCTGACTCAAAGTTAATAAATGCCAACTTTCATAATAATTAATAGGGAAGCCTGGCACAACAGGTTCTTAGGTCCCCGCTAGAATAAAGATCCTGGCATAGGCTCAGAGTAGGTATTTAGACAATTCAGCAGCGCCATCTTTACTGAGTGTTAAGAAACGAGTTTGTTTACATTTGAAGGGTGATAGGCTATAGATGTAAATACTTTGCGTGGGTATGGATCTTGGTCTGTTGATACAAATTTTAGGTCAATTTTGTTTTATATATATTTCTGCTCTTCTACTTTCTTCAACTTCAAGAATATAATGGACATCAAAGAGGCTCCTTATGGAGTTTGTCATTTGGGCAAGAAACTGCTCTTGCTTGGACTGCTTAATGTTATGCTGTATGAACTGGACATACAGGACCCCCCCCACACACACACACACAAAATGACTGCTGAACTTGCCTAAAGTTGAGACAGTCTTTCAGGGTTCCTGCTTCATGAAAGAGTCGGCCAGACATTCTGCAGGACATAGAAGAAAGTGATTGACAAATTGCCAATATACGTAGAACTGTCTTTAAAATTTCCTGCTTCATGGAAAAGTCTGCTGGATACTGTGGGTCCAGGTAGCAAGATTTCTCTGTCAATTCTAGAGTTTTGGAAGTTGATTGCAATGCACTTCCTGTTAACTTAGGTAATATTATATCCTTCTGGGGTGTTTGATGGAATTAGAAAATAGATAGTTATAATTATAGTTTTCCTTAGTTATAATAAAATTATATATATATATATATATATATTGTACCTGTAATTCTTGCTTGATACCTGTTTTGTTATATGTAATTTTACTATGTTAAAGTTAAAACCTTCCTCTTTATTTAAACAGAAAAGGGGAAATGCTGTGGGAAGCCCTTCTGTATATGTGTTGCTTTTATTGGTTAATGAGTAAAGCTGCTTTTGGCCAATGACTTAACAGAGTAAAGCCAGGTGGGAAATCCAAACAGAGATGTAGAGAGAGAGTAGGCTGAGTCAATAAGAAGCCATGTAGCCGTGGAAGAGACAGATGCCAGAACTTTGCCTGGTAAGCCACAGCCACATGGCAATACACAGATTAATTAAAAAATGGGTTAATTTAAGATATAAGAGATAGCTAAAAAGATGCTTAAGCTATTGGACAAACAATATTACAAATAATATAGTTTCTGGTGATTATTTCAGGTCTGAGCGACCAGGAACGAATGAATAGGCTCTGCCTACAGAACGAGAGTCTGCTCTCTCTGAAGTGATGATGTGAGTTTGGTAGTAAATCCAACTGAGTCAATATTTAATTGTCTATCTGCATCCACTTTGGTTCAGAGGCTTAAAAGGGAAAGTGACATTGTTCTAGGGCCAGGATCAGGGATATGGAGAATCTAGGAACCTGTCTGCGAGAGCCCAGAAAGTAGAGCTGGGCACTGTACAAGTATATCCACAACTTCTTTCCAGAATGCTCCAGAGATTGCCTTGGGGTTTCTCAGCAGATGAGAAGGAATCTAGGGGCCTGAGTCACCTGCATGAGCGCCCAAGTTCCACAGTCTCATGGCTTCCTTCCCAGCTTGTCTTAGCTCTCCTGCATCAGTCAGGGCTCTCTAAAGGAGGACAGCGAGTGGAATGAACATGTATTAAAGGGGAATTTATTAGGTCGTATTACATGATATGGTCCTGGTAATCCAACAATGGCCGTCTCACAGTGGGGAGGTTGGGAATCTTGTATTCATTTGGTCTATCAAGCTGGATGTCCCAAGGATCCCAGTCTGATGCTGAAGCCCTAGAGGATTCCCAGAGAGGGATGGTTTAATTGTATGTCTGACACCCAAAGCAGTTTCTAATAGCAGCAAAAGAATGCTGCACCCGTAGGATAGGTGAACTTGCCTGAGGAGTGAAGGCAGGCGAGATAAGAGCAGTTTCCTTCTGTGACCACCAGAAGGCGCTGCCCACACTTACCAAGGTAAGTCCCTCACAAGTCAGGAGGCTTGTGTTTATTTCATTCAAGCTGACTACCAGGATTAGCTGTGGCACCTTCCCACTGTCATCCACGCTTCCCTGTCTGTACTATTAGCTGCTCAGCAGAGACGCCAGGGTCAGCAGAGACGCCGCTGTCCCAGGCAGGACGCGTCTTCACCATGCCGCCCTGTCTTACCATGCCCACCCCTCGTCTGCCCTTTCCAAACGCCCCCCCCCCCTTTTCAGTGGTGTCCCAGGTATTCTTTGCACTCGCTCACTCCTCTTCTGGAACGTCCCCTGCTTTCTCCACCAACAGAAGACATCCTTCATGAGAACCCAGCTCAGATGTCACATGTTAAACGCCACAGGAAGCTCTTCCCGTTTCCCCTGTAGGCCTCTCAGGACACCCACCGTTGCCACCCCTCTCTCCAACACAGATTTTTTTGAGCGTCAGTCTCCTTTCTTAGACTCATCAAAGGGCAAAATTACAACAAATTTTATCATAAATATGCATGGCTTTTCTTCAAGGATGGTGAATCAGGGCTGCCTCAGTTCTACAAAATGAAACAAAAGCTGTCGCTGGACAAGGTTAAACCAGTGGGCTTTGCAAGATGGAGACAAGGAAAGAGAAGGGGGAAATAAACTGGTCATTTGGGGGGAGGGTTGGAGCAGAATGGACTTCCTTTTATTAGCTTAGGGAGACTGGAGTCTGTTTCCAGGAAGCTAGTCTGTTTTAAGGTTGATTTACTTACATTTTCTGTTTATGTGGTATTTAGCTCCAATGACATCATTTTGGTTTGGTTGGGGCCTGGTGTGAGAGTTTAGTTCCAAGCAGCGGCCTCCGTAATGGTCTGTTGGGGTTGCAGACCCCTGGCCCAAAGAGTCACACCCCACAGGTTGAGAACCAGCTTAAAGCTTTTTGCCTGTATAGTCTATCATTTGCAATAGAAGAAACTCCAACAGACACGTTATCCTGCCTGTCCTGGGAGGGTTACATGAAGGAATTCATGACTATCCTTGAATCCAGTGACTCCTCTTTATTGTTCACATCTCAAAGAATGTGATTCTCTTCTTTACCTGCCTCAGACCCTTTTTGCCTGCTGGAGTGAACTGAGCAAAACCTCTGTGCTCAGCTGCTCTGAGCATGAGACCCTGATGGCAGGGGAGTGGGTTCTGATGAGGCCTGCAGCTGAAAGATCCCGAGAGCTGAGGCGTGGCTATCAGGTAAGGATCCCTATATAAGCTCTCCTCCCCCCCCCCCGCCCCCCGGCACAATAAAGTGGGCATTCTTGGCATTCTTGTATCAAGGATGGCCTGTGTCCTTGTGTCTCTGTCTGTCTGGATCTGTGTGTGTGTTTTTAAGTCTCCAGCCCCGTTCCCGGTAGTGCAGGGCCTACATTGTTCCATTGGGGCCTGGTGCAAGAGTTCGGCTCCAAGCAGTGGCCTCCGTAATTGTCTCTTAACACACTAATGCTCCTGAAGAGCTGTTCTGTGTCTTAGAAGCTTTCTGTGTTCTTCACAGTGCCTAGCAGCAAACCTGAGATGGAAAAGGCTCTTAACCCAAGGGGGTGTGGGGGTGGGGGTGCGTCCCTCAGGGACACTGCACATTTTCCAGTTCAGGGCCAGCTGTGCTGCTGGGACCAAGGCAGCAAGGAGTGCAGCTTTTACTGCCACCTAGTGTCAGACCCAGTGTTAAGTTTTGATGCAATAAAAATGGCTGTGGGGCCCAGGGACAGCTATGCTAACCAGTTACAGCATTGCATGCCAAAATACGAGAGCTGTCGTCATGAGTATACTACCGTGACAACCACTATTTATGTGGTAATTTTACAGTTTAAGGAAATTTTGCTTCACTCAAACCATATTCCAACCTGTGAGGTCAGCGGAACAGCAACGGCTTTAATTCGCATGGGGCTTAAGAGAGCTGAGTAAATCCACAGCATCACCTGCTATGACCACTACTACAGCAAATCTCCTCTTATTCCCCACTTCCTCCTTCTCCCTACACTATCTCGTGTTTAGAAGGTGCCAGGCAGGGGACTGTGGGATCCACAAATAGCGTGGAGCAGACCCTTGAACCGGACTTGTCCTATCCTGGGGTTTTAGCTCAGGTAAGCCCTAAAGCCATGGGCCCGTACATTTGAAAGCAGTAGAGATATACTTTTCCTGGAACCATATTTTTTAAAAAGGAAGACAATGAGATCAACTTTAGTTGGATTTTTGGTTTTGGGAGTTTTAGTTTCTTTGTTTTTGCTCTTTGGGGGCCCATCACCCAGCTCCCAAATGGAGACTTATTTTTACTTATGAATGCCTGACCTTAGCTTGGCTTGTTTCTAGCCAGTTTTTCTAACTTAATTATTCTGTGTCTCTTTAACTACATTTTGCCTCTGGGCTTTTTCCCTTCCTTCCTTCCTTCCTTCCTTCCTTCCTTCCTTCCTTCCTTCCTTCCTTCCTTCCTTCCTTCCTCCTTCCTTCCTTCCTTCTTCCTTCCTTCCTTCCTTCCTTCCTTTCTTTATTCTACCTTTCTCTCTCTCTCTCTCTCTCTCTCTCTCTCTCTCTCTCTCTCTCTCTCTCTCTCTCTCTCTCTCCCTTTTCCCATGGCTGGCTGTGTGGCTGAGTGGCTGGCCCCTGATATCCTTCTCTCTTCTTTTTTTCTATATTTCTTTTATTTATTCTTTCTTCATGCCATCCCTGTGTGTTACTCTCTTCTGCTTAGCCCTTGACCATTCAACTCTTTATTAGACCAATCTTGTATTTTATGCAGGCAAAGCAACACAGCTTTACAGAGCTAAACAAATAGAACATGAAAGAATGCAACACATCTTTGCATCATTTAACAATTATTCCATAGCACAAATGAGTGTTATACACCTTATACTAATGTTCTACAAGTGTTTTTTTTTTGCCAGGGACATCTCTCAGGAGCCTCTAACTAGTTGAGAAACTAACACTAGTTTACAAGACACTATTTCAAAAGGGTGAGCTCAGCCAAAATCAAGCACCAAGTTTATTAAATTTTTAACATACTTTGCATGTGGTGCACACATGCCTCAGGGAGTTGTGAGAGTCGGAGGACAACTTGGAGGAGTCAGTTCTTGCTTTCCACATTTTTTTGTTTCTTTTAAATATATTGATTGCTTATTTTATTTGTTATTTTTGTGTGTGTTATATGTGTGTTCATGGACGCTGAGGGGGCACACATGGGCCATGGCACATGTGCAGAGGTCAGAGGACAACTTTGTGGAGCTGGTTCTTTCCTTCTACCTTATGTAGATTCTAAGAACTGAACTCAGGGTATTGGGCTTATCCAATAAAAGTGTGTTTATCCGCAGATCTGGTCAGGTATCCTGGTTTCGTTTCTGTCGCTGTGATGGAATACCCAGACAAAAGGTAAATGTAAGGTTTATTTCGTTAGTTCACAATTTCTGGTTACAGTCCATCATTATAGGGAAGTCAAGGCAGGAATGTGAAGCATGTAGTCCCACCACATTCAAGAGCAGAGACAAGTGATGTGTACATGCTTAGTACTCAGCTACTCAGCTAGCATTCTCTACCCTTTTATAGTCCAGGTCCACCCAATTAAGGGATAATGCTGCCTGCTTTCACATCAGTAAGGCAATCAACATAACATGCCCATAGGTCAGCCTGATCTAGACAGTCACTTGCTGAGACTCTTTCACAAATGCATTTGAATGAGAAATGTCACCTATAGGCTCATGTATTTGAAATTGGTCCCCAGTATGTAGTGATATTTGCAAGGTTATGGAATATTTAGGAGGTAGAAACTTGCTGGAGGATGTACATCACTGGGGGCAGGTTTTAAGGATGTATAGCCGTGCCTCATTTCCTGATTGTTCTCGGATTCCTGTGTGTGTGGTGTTGATATGATCAGACAGTTTCCTGTCCCAGCCACCTGCTATCATAACTTCTCTGCTGTTGTAGGCTATCCCTCTGGAACCATTGTAATGGTTCGTCCTGTCCCTTTAAGAGACAAGCCCCACCCACTCCCCCACCCCACCCTCTGTCTGCAAGCAGATCTTCCTTCTGCCTCCAGCCTGCCAGGCCTTCCTTTTCTGTCTCACTCCCAAAGAGGCAACTTCTGCCTCTCTCCCTTCTTCCCCTTTCTTCCTCCTCCTCCTCTCTCTGTCTCTCTCTCTCTCTCTCTCTCTCTCTCTCTCTCTCTCTATCTATCTCTCTCTATCTCTCTCTATGACTCTCTCTGTTCTTCCCCTTCTTCCCTTTCCCCTTCCCTTTCAGAGCCCACTAAATAAATATCCAACCTCACTCTGCATGGCGTGTGCCTATCCGTCTCTGTTTCTCACCCACCTTGAGGCTCCCTGCCTGGGACTCACTGCCCCTCGGGGCCCACAGGCCCCTTGAGAAATGTGCTGATTTACTTTTACCATAACAACCATGAGCCAAAATAAACTCATTCTATAGTCAGTTTTGCTTGTACTATTTCATCACAGCAACAAAAAAGTAACTAACACACCAGGTAATTTTAAATCATGTCAAAGCTAAGCATCACACCAACATTTTATTTTATTTTATATTTTTGTTTTTGAGGAAGGGTCTCTTGTTCCTTCTACTTCACTACTTACTGCAGCTGATACAAAGACACAAAACACATAAGATCAAAATGATGAGAGAAAGGGGAAATCGCAATGACAACACATCAGGTACATGATGGAAGTCATCAAAGTTGAATCTGGGACAAAGAGGTAGAATTGGGTTGTAGAGGACCTCTGTGCCATGTAGGGAATTTGACTTTTTAAGTATCTATTCCATTGCTTGTGAAAGAGCAGTATTTTTAGAAAGTAACTCAAGAGCCAATGAAGAGGCCACAGTGAGATAGGTGAAATCACTTGTGAGACTGTTCAACCAGACTCAGCAAGAATGGAACAAAGAAACAGAATGAAAGGTGGTTGTGAGGAGACCCAGTTGCTTACTCCCACCTCCATGAACTCAAACATACCTTGTCTTCCATAATAGATTGTACCCTCTCAAACCCTCTGGAGAGCCTGAGAGCTTATTCTAGCGCACTCTAGCAAAGAATGAGTTTCCTGGAAGTGGCTCCAAAAGGCACACTGGTCAATGAGACTGGAGGAGAAGCAAGATGAAGTTTTAAAAGATCACTGCTGAGTGAGTAACCACAACTCTCATGAATCACACTCATGAGAGTGCCATACACTGGACCTTGGCCAGAAGAATACCTCTAGGCTATGGGGAGAAATTTTGACTTGGAACTGCACAGTCTTCAATAAGGTAAAGGCTGCTCAGAGCCAGGCCCTAGGGGAAAATAGACTCACATTCTAAGTGGTACACAGGGCAACAGGAAAGTTGAGGTCAACTTTGGCAAACTGACTCATGGAAATAGGACCAGTATTTGAGATCCAACCTATAGCACAAATTCTAATTGGTATTAACAATAAATCCCATGTTGGACCCTGAAGTCCAGCTACCAAGAGGAGTTGCCCCAAGAGACCACTCTCACTCCACAGTTGATGTAAAAGCAAGAGGATTTAATTAATTCTGTCACGACAGGGTCCTTCAGCATTCGAGAAGCCAAAAGACCCCAAATAGCTACTACAGGCTACTTTTAAAATAAAAAGCCATAGAAACAAGGGGGGCTCTCGGGGGTTATTCTTCAACTATTAGGATTAGCTTATTCAAAGGACTATTAACAATAACTTGTTTGAGCCGGGGCTTAAGGGCTGTTGCCAGATCAGACGAGGTAAGAGGGAACATCTGAGGGTTACTTTGTCCCCTTTCCCAGGACTGAGTCAAAACATCTGTGGACATCTATCTGTGGGTTATCTTGTCCTAATTCCAGGAGTGGAGCTCTATTTGGAGAACATCCACAAGGACACAAGGAGATAGAGAGTCTCCAATATTCCAGTATGTGCATGTGTAGTTGTTAGGTCCCCAGGGGAGAGGGAAAGCACTAATCCTGAGAGGCCTCAGAAATGACCGCAAAGTTGTCAGAAATGGCTTCAGAGTTATCCTAGAGTTTTACACTCAGAGTCAGACATAGGGGTTAATGCTTAAGATCAGAGAAGCAGAGTGGCCAGTCACTAGAGAGTTTTTTTACCTCTATCAATACTCAGACCAAAGGGACAATCCTGTCCTCAGACTGTCTTCTCAGACTTTGTTCTCTGACTGCAGGAGTGATCCTCAGACTGCACTGAGCTCCTGTCTCCTTCCACCTTATATTCCTCTCTCCACCCAGTCATATTATTCCTGTCTCCATCTCCCTAATGCTGGGATTAAAGGCGTGCGGTCACCTTTGTGTGAGCTCTGTTTCTCATTTAGACAGATTCAATCTTCTGTAACCCAGTGTGTCCTTGAACTCACAAAGATCTCCCTGGGCTCTAGTGACTTAGTTCTGCACTCTGATCTTCAGGTAAGCTTTATTTGTAGAAAACATAAACAATATATCACCACACCAACCTTGCAAAGTTGAGGTGGGACCAGAATTCAAGGTCAACTCTTGAAAGAGTACCCATTGACTGCTTCAGCACCTATGACCTTACAAAAGGCCAGCCAGGGTTGTGACAGGCTGGGAGCCTGCCTGGGAAGAAAAAACAAAGAGATCTGGGACTGGTATCAGCAACTAGGTGAGACTCTAGGCAAACTCTGCTCCCATCCCTTCCTCCTTTATTTAACAGCCAAAGCCAATTGTAGAAATCAACAGCAGATAAGCCACAGAACAGATAAACTCTGGGAGATTGAATAACACACCAATGAATGATGAAAGGATCACTGAAGTTGTTTGGTTGGAGGCTTCACCCCAGGCCCTGGCATCCATTCTAAAATGTTTAAGTGGAACTTTCCATTCCTGGCCCGTCCCCTGGGAGTTGCTGAAGTCCAGACTCCACCTCTGAAAAAGCCCACCAAACAGTGACCCCTCTCCAGGGAGGATCAAGACCACTCCCAAGGCTATTTAAACTGCCCCCTCCACCAGAGAATGAACATGTGGTTTTCTGGTCTTCCTTTCCCCTGTCCATGGTCTTTCCAGTTCTTCTTCCTCCCCTCCCACCCGCTCTGTGTGTCCCGTTTACCCCCACCCCCACCCCGAGGGTCACCTGGGCTTTTTCTAATTTGTTTTGATTTGGTCTGATTTGGATTATTGTGTTGGTGGAGAGGCTTCTCGGGCCGGAAAAACAAAAAAAAAAACAACAAAAAAAAAACTTTACAGAAGTCAGCAAGGTTAAAAAATATCCATAGGATTAAATGAAAATGAAAGCACAACATTCGAAAACCTATGGGGTACCAGGAAAACCATCCTAAGAGGAAAGTATAGAGCCAAAGGTGCCTGTGTTTAAAAAGTCAGGGTGCTCTTGAATAGTTAACTTACTGATGTGCCTTGGGGCCTTAGAAAAACAAGTTAAATCCAAAAGCAGTATGGAAAGGAATTACTGAGGATAGGGCAGAAATTAATAAAATGGAAATTAAACCCCCCAAGCAATACATAGAATCACAGAAACAAAGAGTTGGTTCTTTTTTTTTTTTGTATTTTATTTTATTTATTTATTTATTTGAGTTGGTTCTTTAAAAAGATTAGCAAGAATGGCAAAGGCTTGGTCAAATTAAAAAAAAAAAAGAGAGAGAGACCCCAAATGAGTGAAACTGGAGCTGGAAAGGAGACATGGTAGTGAATACCAAGGAATTCACAAAATCAGTGGGGCACAAAGATTAGTGTTCTAATAAACTGGACAATCTAAAAGAAATGGATGACTTTTTATATGCATGCAAGATAATAAGCATACCTTTAACAAACAATGAGATTGAAGCTGTAATTAAAACAAAACAGACTCTCCCTATTAAAAGGAATCCAGGCCCAGATGGATTCATTGTTGAATTCTCCCAAACATCTAAAAATCTACCACTCATGCTTCTCAACCTAAATGCTTTCACATCATCTAGTGAGCCACTGAGCCATCCTCTATTCTCCTCATATAATAAATTCCACAATCAAACTTAGTGTTGCCTGGGCTACAGTGTTCTCTCTCTCTCTCTCTCTCTCTTTTTTTTTTTTTTTTTTTTTTTTTTTGGTTTTTCGAGACAGGGTTTCTCTGTGGCTTTGGAGCCTGTCCTGGAACTAGCTCTTGTAGACCAGGCTGGTCTCGAACTCACAGAGATCCGCCTGCCTCTGCCTCCCGAGTGCTGGAATTAAAGGCGTGCACCACCATCGCCTGGCTTGTTCTCTTCTTTTTATACTTTAATTTTGACTCCTGTTACATTGCCTTACTTCTTGATCTCTGACCCTGGAAATCTTTTTTTATCTTCTGTAAACTGCATTGTTTCTTGTTGTTTTGTTTTGGCTTTGTAACCAGGTAAGTTTTATACAAATATATAACTAAACGTCTTTTCAGCTACCACGCCGATAAAGACACAAGCAATGAAACTAAAACCCCTTTAAAAATATTTAGCAAGGCCTGTGAGGTGGCTCAGTAAGTAAGAGTGCTCGAGCCTGAGAACTTGGTTTTAATCCCCAGATGCCACAGTAGAAGGAGAGAACTGACCCCCAAGAGGTTTCCTATGACTTACACATGCACATCATGCCCCCCTCTCAAACACACACACACACACAGCTTTTTTAAACAAGCCTAGTCTGGTGGCACTAGCTCATAACCCCAACACCTGGGAAGTAGAGGTAGGTGTTAGAAATAATCCTTAAGAGGAGCCTCTCCGCTAACACAAATAATTTCAATCAGACCGGATTAGACTGAATCAAAGATGAGCGTTCCCAGGTGGTTGGGAGCATGGAGGAAGGGACAGAGAGGGAGAAACCATCCAAAACCCGTGACCACATGTTCCTTTTTCCGGCATGAACCTAAATAACCTGTGGGAGTGGTCCTGACCCTCCCTAGGGAGGGGTCAGTACTTGGCAGACTTCCCAGAGGTAGAGTCTGGACCAAGGCAACTCCCAGGGGGAGGGGGCTTGAAATGGAGCATTCTGCTCCATTGGCGACCCAAGGATGACTGCCAGGGGCTGGGGTGATGCTTCCAACCCAAACAACCCAGAGTTCTTGGATATAAGGGTGTCAGAAGGCTAGGGTGACACTTTCAGTCAATTATCCCAGAGTCCTTGGATATAGGGGCGTTAGAGGGCTGGGGTCTCACTTTTGACCAAATATCAGGAAGATCAAAATCATTCTTGGATATCTAATGGGTTTGAGGCCAGCCTGGGCTACCTGAGACCTTGTCTCAAAACAATATTTTAAAAGGCATATTCAACAAGCATGGTAGAGTATGTGTCTAGCATACAACAGTCCTGGGTTCAATACCCAAGAACCATACACATAAATCTAACAATGTAAAAATAAATTCACAGCATCTGTTAGTTTAAAGATTTCAACAAAATCCATAGTGCCTACAACTGAATTTACAGTTGCTTATGACATTTTGCAGATTGGTTTCTTTTTTTTCTTTATTATTATTATTATTATTATTATTATTATTATTATTATTGAAAAAATTTCTGCCGCCTCCCTGTCTCCCATTTCCCTCCCCCTCCCTCCACTCCTCTCCCCCTCCCCCCATTCCTTTTCCCCTCCCTCTCCAGCTCAAAGAGCAGTCGGGGTTCCCTGCCCTGTAGGAAGTTCAAGATCCTCCCCCCTCCATCCAGGTCTAGGAAGGTGAGCATCCAAACAGGCTAGGCTCCCACAAAGCCAGTACATGCAGTAGGATCAAAAACCCATTGCCATTGTTCTTGAGTTCTCATCAGCCCTAATTGTCCACCATGTTCAGAGAGTCCGGTTTTATCCCATGCTTTTTCAGTCCCAGTCTAGCTGGCCTTGGTGAGCTCCCAATAGATCAGCCCCACTGTCTCAATGGGTGGGTGCACCCCTCGCGGTCCTGACTTCCTTGCTCATGTTCTCCCTCCTTCTGATCCTCATTTGGACCTTAAGGGCTCAGTCCGGTGCTCCAATGTGGGTCTCTGTCTCTGTCTCCATCCATTGCCAGATGAAGGTTCTATGGTGATATGCAAGATATTCATCAGTATGGCTATAGGATAGGACCATTTCAGGTTCCCTCTCCTCAGCTGCCCAAGGAACTAACTGGGGACATCTCCCTGGACACCTGGGAGCCCCTCTAGAGTCAAGTCTCTTGCCAACCCTAAGATGGCTCCTTTAATTAGGATATATACTTCCCTGCTCCCATATCCACCCTTCCTTTATCCCAACCATCCCATTCCCCCAATCCTCCCCTTCCACTTTTCTCTCCCCATTTCCCCTTACCCCCATCCCACCCCACCCCCAAGTTCCCAATTTTTGCCCAGCAATCTTGTCTACTTCCAATATCCAGGAGGATAACTATATGTTTTTCTTTGGGTTCACCTTCTTATTTAGCTTCTCTAGGATCACAAATTATAGGCTCAATGTCCTTTATTTATGGCTAGAAACCAATTATGAGTGAGTACATCCCATGTTCATCTTTTTGGGTCTGAGTTACCTCACTCAGGATAGTGTTTTCTATTTCCATCCATTTGCATGTGAAATTCAAGATGTCATTGTTTTTTACTGCTGAGTAGTACTCTAATATGTATATATTCCACACTTTCTTCATCCATTCTTCCATTGAAGGGTATCTAGGTTGTTTCCAGGTTCTGGCTATTACAAATAATGCTGCTATGAACATAGTTGAACAAATGTTTTTGTAATATAATAGGGCATCTCTTGGGTATATTCCCAAGAGTGGTATTGCTGGGTCCTGAGGTAGGTTGATCCTGAATTTCCTGAGAAACTACCACACTGCTTTCCAAAGTGGTTGCACAAGTTTGCATTCCCACCAGCAATGGATGAGTGTACCCCTTACTCCACAACTTCTCCAGCAAAGGCTATCATTGGTGTTTTTGATTTTAGCCAATCTGACAGGTGTAAGATGGTGTCTCAAAGTTGTTTTGATTTGCATTTCCCTGATCGCTAAGGAGGTTGAGCATGACCTTAAGTGTCTTTTGGCCATTTGAACTTTTGTTGAGAATTCTCTGTTCAGTTCAGTGCCCCATTTTTTAATTGGGTTAATTGGCATTTTAAAGTCTAGTTTCTTGAGTTCTTTATATATTTTGGAGATCAGACCTTTGTTGCGGGGTTGGTGAAGATCTCCCAGTCAGTAGGTTGCCTTTTTGTCTTAGTGACAGTGTCCTTTGCTTTACAGAAGCTTCTCGGTTTCAGGAGGTCCCATTTATTCAATGTTGCCCTTAATGTCTGTGCTGCTGGGGTTATACATAGGAAGCGATCTCCTGTGCCCATGTGTTGTAGAGTACTTCCCACTTTCTCTTCTATCTGTTTCGGTGTGTTCAGATTGATATAGAGGTCTTTGATCCATCTGGACTTGAGTTTTGTGCATGGTGATAGATATGGATCTATTTTCATTCTTCTACAGATTGACATCCAGTTATGCCAGCACCATTTGTTAAAGATGCTCTCTTTTTTCCATTGTATACTTTTAGCTCCTTTATCGAAAATCAGGTGTTCATATGATTGAGGGTTATAATTTGGGTCTTCTATTTGATTCCATTTGTCAACTTCTCTGTTTTTATGCCAATACCAAGCTGTTTTCAATACTGTAGCTCTGTAATAGAGTTTGAAGTCAGGGATGGTAATGCCTCCAGAAGTTCCTTTATTGTATAAGATTGTTTTGGCTATCCTGAGTTTTTTGTTTTTCCATATAAAGTTGATTATTGTCCTCTCAAGATCTTTGAAGAATTTTGATGGGACCTTGATGGGAATTGCATTGAATCTATAGATTGCCTTTGGTAGAATTGCCCTTTTTACTATGTTGATCCTCCCAATCCAAGAGCAAGGGAGACCCTTCCATTTTCTAGTGTCCTATTCAATTTCTTTCTTCAAAGACTTAAAGTTCTTGTCAAATAGATCTTTCACTTCCTTAGTAGAGTTACCCCAAGATATTTTATATTATTTGTGGCTATCGTGAAAGGTGATGCTTCTCTGATTTCCCTCTCTGCTTCCTTATCCTTTGTGTATAGGAGGGCCACTGATTTTTTGGAGTTGATCTTGTATCCTGCCACATTACTAAAGGTGTTTATCAACTGTAGGAGTTCTTTAGTAGAGTTTTTGGGGTCGCTTATATACACTATCATATCATCTGCAAATAACGAAAGTTTGACTTCTTCCTTTCCAATTCGAATCCCCTTGATCCCCTTATGTTGTCTTATCGCTATTGCTAGAACTTCAAGCACTATATTGAAGAGGTATGGAGAGAGTGGACAGCCTTGTCGTGTTCCTGATTTTAGTGGGATGGCTTTGAGTTTCTCTGCGTTTAATTTGATCTTAGCTGTCGGCTTGCTGTAAATAGCTTTTATTATATTTAGGTGTGACCCTTGTATCCCTAATCTCTCCAAGACCTTTATCATAAAGGGATGTTGAATTTTGTCAAATGCTTTTTCAGCATCTAATGAAATGATCATAAGGTTTTCTTCTTTCAGTTTATTTATATGATGGATTACATTGATAGATTTTCATATGTTGAACCAGCCCTGCATCTCTGGGATGAAGCCTACTTGATCATATTTTTCTAATGCGTTCTTGGATTTGGTTTGCCAGTATTTTATTGAGGATTTTTGCGTCGATGTTCATGAGTGAGATTGGCCTGTAATTCTCTTTCTTGGTTGAGTCTTTGTGTGGTTTTGGTATCAGGGTAACTAACTGTAGCTTCATAAAAGGAATTTGGCAATGACTCTTCTGTTTCTATATTGTGAAATACATTAAGAAGTATAAGTATTAGGTCTTCTTGGAAGTTCTGGTAGAATTCTGCATTGAAATCAGCAGATTGGTTTCTTTTGTAGTTATATACATTGCCTAATAAATACTATGCCTAGAAATCATGATTTCCAATGTCCCTGTTACAACAAGAAGGGGTAAAGTCACAAAATAAGATGTCTTGTATAGGCGCATCATGCCATGTATTTGAATTGCTAGTTTCATTATGATATACTTGTTTAGTGGTAAAAGTATTTTATTAAGCCAGGCAGTGGTGGTACACAGCTTTAATCCCAGCACTTGGAAGGCAGAGGCAGGCGGATCTCTGAGAATTTGAGGTCAGCATGGTCTACAAGAGCTAGTTCCAGAACAGGCTCCAAAGCTACAGAGAAACCCTGTCTCAAAAAAAAAAAAAAAAGATACTTTATTAATTCAACGACCATCAAAGAGTTTCCAGGAAGTTCCAAAGAAAAATCTAGTTATCCTTTCTACAAAATAAACAGCATGAATGATCTGAATGATCTTTGTCCATCATCTTAAATATTATTATAAAAATTTCACTGTATTAATTTTCCTTATATAAATTAACTGTTTCGAAATAAAAAGAATTATAGAAACTAGTTGACACTACTGATTCAAAGTTGGATTAATTTGTTTGAGTGAGTTGGTTAGAAATAAACAATTATTTATAACTTATAGATAAGGCAAAGTACTCACACTTACCATGATATCAAAACTTACTTCTGAAAATACTCTACAGAAACAACACATAGGCCAGCTATGGTAACATATGAAATCCCATCAGTGGAGAGGCTGAGGTAGGAGGGTTGCACACAAGTTTGAGGCCAGTCTTCTGGTCTAGGCAGTGAGTGCCAGAGCAATCAGGCTACACAGTGAGATCCTGACTCAAAAAAACAAAAAATGAAAAAAGAAAATTTCAAAAAAATAATATGTACATGTTGTTTGTTGCAATAACTAAAAAAAACAAATAAACAAAACAAAACCCTCCTACATTCTAGGACTGAAATACATTTGTAAAGGAACACACTGATTTGGTGTGTTTGATATTAGATATTACATTACTATATGCACAAAAAGGCACATTATAAAACAAGTTCTGAATATGTTTCTAGTGATGCTGTAGTCTCTAACATCAAACAGAAGAAAAAAATTAAAAATTTAATATGAAAATGATTTTCCTTTTTAAAATAAGATTTTGAAGAGGAAAAAGAAATGTAACATTTTATATTACAACAGGGGCTGAATGATAAACCATTCAGGATCAAGAATGTCTTGGGTTGTGGGACCAGAAAGGCAGCTTAGTGGTTGTGATGGCTTGAATAAGAATTCCCCCCCCCATGGGCCCAAATATTTTAATGCTTTGAGGTTTCAAAAGCCCACACGAGGCCCACTGTTATTCTCTTTGCCTGCAAATCAGAAAGGCAAATTCTCAGTTACTGTTCTAGCACCGTGAGTTCCTGCCATGCTCCCACCATAAGATAATGGACTAAACCTCTGAAACTGTAAGCAAGTCCCCAACTAAATTCTTTCTTTCATAAGAGATGCTTTGATCATGGTGTTTCTTCACAGCAATAGAACAACGACTAAGAAAGACGCTGGTCAAGAGCACCTATTGTTCTTGCAGAAAACCAAATTTGGGTCTTAGTACCTATGTTGGATGGTCCACAAAAATCCTGTGTAACTGTAATGGTAAAACTAAAATGGTGCAGGTTCCTGAAGGGCAGCAGAGGGCAGCAGGCCACAAGGGGTAGCAGTTCCCAGGCAAAGATGGTGCATGAGACCACGCCACCAGGTCTAATGCTGCGGCTTCCCAAGTGGCTGCAGTGGGCCACGAGTCCCAGGGAGGGAGCCACATGGTTGGTGAGAGACCTCGATGGAGCAGCCAGTCTTATGAGGAGAGATAGACAGATGGGCACGCCTGAGACCACAACTCAGGTCTCCCTGAAGGTGCTGGTCCCAAGCAGGGAGCCACACAGCAGAGACAGAGATATGGATAGGCACGCCATGCAGAGTGAGGTTGGATATTTATTTAGTGGGTTATGGAGGGAAAAGGGAGAAGAGGAGAAGAGCAGAGAGGCAAAGAGAGAGAGAGAGAGAGACAGAAGGGGGAAAGGGGAGAAGTGGGGAGAGGCAGAAGCTGCCTCTTTGAGAAGGAGATGGAAAAGGAAGAGACTCAGGCTGTTATCTCATCTTTGGTATCACATAACAAGATGTCTTCAGTGTCGTTACTGTCCTACAGTGACATAGCAATCTAGCCCTTTTGAGAGTCAACTCACTATACCTGGAAGAGTCTTCTCATAATCCCTATCATAGTTGGGTGTGCTCTATAGCCCTCCTGACTTTTTTGGTGATGGTGGTGGATAATGGCTTTTTGGTTTGGTTTGGATTTTCTTGTATGTTTGTTTTTGTTTTTGTTCTTTTGACTAGGTTTCTCTGTATCGCCCTCGCTGTTCTGGAACTCATTCTGTAGACCAGACTGACCTCAAACTCAGAGAGATTCCCCTGCCTCTGCCTCCCAAGATCTGGGATTAAAGGAGTGCACCAACCATCACTACCCAGCCACCTGACTTCTTTGTATTATAATTATTTCATGCATTTATAGTGAACAGTGTGATCCTCAACTTTGTTTTTGCTTCTAAGATTTGATTAAGCATGCTTTCCAAAAAGCAGCTTGGGCAAATTTGTACATTTCTGGGTCTGTGCTTCCTCATCTTAAAGATTATAATAATACCTACCTATAAATCAAGCTAAATACTTTGCATAAAGAGCCTCTGCAAACCTCACATTTATGTATCATTTTCTTTTTTATTCTAGAGAGACCTGTTCTTAAGTATTGTTGTAGCCTTCAGAAAGTGACCAGACCCTTGAGAGCGCTTGCTGAACTGCATCCAACCTGAACATATTCTTTATTAATGCAAGGCAGTCACTGTGTTAAACACGAAAGGTCAGGGACATTTGAATGGACCTTTTATTTGTCTCCTCTTCCAGAGCGTTCTCTTTGGTCCACTTGATGGCAGCATTGCCTGAATCACTAACAAGCCACACCAGGGAGCTTTTCCAAAGGACATCTGCAAGGTGTCCTTCACCACACCAACCAGAACACTTCTGAGCTCAAGCCTTCATTCTCTTATGACACAAAGCAAAAAGAGATGATGCGAGTCACAAGCCTGAAAGCATCTTTCACTTGTATCCACTTACTGTCTGAAACTAATTCTTTTAGAGTGTTAAAGAAAACAAAACAAACAAAAAACAGAAGGCAATTTAGTAACACTCTCATACTAGAGATTTAAAAGCTAAATAACACCATCAGCCAACTGAAGATTCATAGTTTATTATCAATGATAAAGAGGTTAAGCTAAGCAGAGAATAAACTTGAGAAAGTAAAAATGTAATTACCTTGTTCCTAGGAAGATCCTAAAACACCAAAAATGAGAAAAAAAATCTAAATAAAAGAGAGTGCATTTGGTTCTATCATTTCTGAGATAATCAGCTACAAATTATGGTGCAGGGGACTGAAGATATAGAGTCAAGATCCAACACTAGTGAACTCCCAAACCCTTCTGTTCATGGGATCACCCACCTATACACCTCAACTTCTTCACCCCACAAGAGATTTTGGATGATGCTCGTAAAAGCCAGCCTTAAAGAGATTTTCTTAATGCCTATGAACTATAACTTGTTCTGAAAGTTCTGAAAATGTACACAGCCCTTTGACTACTAACATTGTTCAGTACAGAGTATGTCATCCACTGTTTCTTCTAAGAGCTTCTAGGTATAACTGTTTAGGTTTTTTAAATCCTTTTTGCATTATTATTGGCATCCCTGGGGAAAGAACAAGGCCTTGTGTGGACCAGCCTTACATCTACCACTGAGCTATATCTCCCCTCCTTGAGTCGAATTTGTATGTTGTTTAAAGTAGAAATTCGGCTTTTTAGTTAGTGATTTTGCTGCTAACAGGGCTTTACTTATTCATTTGAAGCAGGTTTTCCTATGTAGTTCAAGCTGGCCTTGTACTCAGTCTCCAGCACTAGGTATGTCCCACCGCACCTAGCAAACAGCTGGTTTTCCTGAGCACTAACTGTGTGTAAAGCCCGGCTCTATTACACTAAATAAATTCTTCTGTCTGAATGTTTATAGATTAGTTTTATCTACATTCGCTACAGAAGTGGCATGAAACATCCATTTACACAGTTTAACAAAGGTCCATTTATGAATAGCCAAGTCAAAAACTAGCGTAAGGGGTCGATGAAGTGGCTGAGCACAGAAAGCACCTGCAGCCAAAGCTGACAGCCTGAATTCAGTCACTCCCTCAGGCTCACAGAAACAGAGAACAAGTTTATATCAATATAAGAAATTCTTAAAAAGAATATTGCTAGTGAGATGGGTCAGCAGGTAAAGTGCTGTCCGTGCAAACCTGATGGCCTCAGTTTGATCCCTAGCTCTCCTGCCGAGCTGCATCTGTTGCTCCATGTCCTCATCGCAAAAATATTTGTCTAAATATTTTTGTCAGCTTTTGTTTTGTTTTCTGTTTTTTTGAGACAGGCTTTTTCTGTAACTTTGCAGCCCGTCCTGGAACTCGCTCTGTAGACCAGGCTGGCTTTGAACTCACAGAGATCTGCCTGCCTGCCTCCTGCGTGCTGGGATTAAAGGCCTACACCACCACCGCCCAGCTTTTGCCAGCTTTTAGCAGGTTGTTTTCTCTTCTGCAATTTTGTTCTACTTTGGGGTAATGAAGGTTTTCGTCTGTGTTCTGTTCTAGATTTCGACTTCCAACCTTTCACATTTGATTCTTTGCATTACCTGGATTGGTTTCCACAGGACGGGTTCCATTTCATTTTTATTTTTCTGCCATGAGCATATCCTGTTTCAGTCAGAAGACCTGGGTTCAATTCTCAGCACCCACATGACATCTCACAACTTTCTGTGACTTCAGTTCCAGGGGATCTGATATCAATGCACATTAAATTGTGTGTGTGTGTGTGTGTGTGTGTGTGTGTGTGAGAGAGAGAGAGAGAGAGAGAGAGAGAGAGAGAGAGAGAGAGAGAGATTATTTTTATTTTTGACTGGTGAAGGCCATGGCCCCTTAGGGACCTTGACCCGTCACAGGCAAGGAGCATCATGTATCCTATGTTCAAGCACAGTGTAGAACAACTCACATGAGCCAGGCGGTGGTGGCGCACGCCTTTACTCCCAGCACTCAGAAGGCAGAGGCAGGCGGATCTCTGTGAGTTCGAGGCCAGCCTGGTCTACAAGAGCTAGTTCCAGGACAGGAACCAAAAGCTACGGAGAAACCCTGTCTCAAAAAATAAAAAAAAAAAAAGAACAACTCACATGTCTTGAACTTCAGCCATAAAGACAGCCACAGGTCGACACAGTTGATGTCTTCGCTCACACCCTGTGGTGCCCAGCCACCTCTCCACCGTCTGTGAGTCCCACCCCATGGCAATCATAAAAGAAGGTGCACCAATCACCAATCATATTCTTGGTACGGTGACAAACGTCACCCCTGGCATCTTTTCAAAGCACGAGGAACAACAAAGTACCAAGCAGACTTCCACCTTTCTGCAGCCATCAGCGTCATCACCCCAACTGTATGTTTTAGTTTTCTCAGACAAAGTCTTGCTGTGTAGCTCAGGTGGGCCTCAAACTTGAAGTTCTCGTGCCTGCAGGAAGCAGAGGAAGCCCTGAGTGAGTGAAGGCTAGAGTGAATGTGTGTTGTTCTACAGGAGTGGCAAGGCCTTATCCAGACAGACACAAGAATGCCAGTCCAAATGCCAACGTGAGTGGCCAGTGTGTGCAAAGGCTAGTCGCTGCAGCATCTTCCTCTCCCCGGTGTTCACAGCCTGAGTCTGTCCAGCTACAGAGACCTCCTATGAAAACTAGTTAACTCCTCCCCCTGTGCAGCAGCTGCTATACGTGCTGTGGTTCTGGGTTGCTGGTGGTAGTCACAGGTGTGGCTCAACAGAGTGCACTCTCCCACCAGACCCCAGCTTTTCTGGACACGTGTCTCTTTCTCCATTCCCTCACAGCCTCTACTCAGGGTTCCAAGGACCCAAGTCAGCTGGTAGCGCCTGATTATGTGTGTGCACCACCACGCATCTCTTCCACTTTATCTTTTGAATGTGGATATCCAGCTGTTCCAACATCATCGACTAGAAATACCATCCATTCTCCACTGAACTGCCTTGGCGTCTTCCAAAGCCCATGCATGGTGGGGTGTGCTTCTCAGTCATCTTCTGCTGATTGAAAGTCTGTTTTATGCCAGCATTGTATTTGTCTTGACTATTAACAGCACTGGAGCAAGTATTGAAACCACAAAATGGGAGTCCTCCACTCTGTTCTTCTGCACAGTGGCTCTGAATAAACACTGTTCTTTTGACCAGCTTCAAGTTGTACCAGGTGAACCTTAGCAAGCACATGCTATATGAAAAATATTCATATGTATACATTGTTTTGACATTTCAAAAAACTCGAGGTGATGCTGTAATTTTGTTGATTAAATAATCGTGCGGTTTTTGGCATCTATGGTTTCCAGGTATCAGGGACGCACATGGTTTTTGTTTCCTCAGATGTGGAAAATGAGGCTCAAACAGGTTAGATGATGACTCTCTCTAACACTGAAGAGGAGTCAGATGCAGTTCTGCAGGGGACTGACAGGCTGGTTCTTGCGGTACAGTTCTCATACTGCTGCTGCTACGTGTTCTGTTTGACCTTGGAGAGGGGCAGTGTTCCCAGGTAATGAGAGGAAAGATAAAAACTGGATTCTACAGCCTTAGTTAGATAGTAGATTATTCAATCATTTATTCTCTAAATAAGTGCATAGATTTGTTTTTTAAATTGTGTGTGTGTGTGTGTGCGCACGCGCACAGGTGAGTAAAGATGACTGTGGAGGGAAGAGGCAATCGATTTCCTAGAACTAGGGTTACAGAAGGTTGTAAGCCACCTGGCATGGGTACTGGGAATCAGGACCTTTACAAGAGCAGTACATTTTATTAACCACTGAGTCATCTCTTTAACCATCAATCAGTTATTCTTTAACAATCATTTATAAAGAGTGTGCTTACTGTGCACCTATAGTTTTGACATAATCAAGACTAGACAATGTATTGCTTCATGAAGTTCACTTTCTTTTTTTATTTTGTTTTTTGTTTTTCGAGACAGGGTTTCTCTGTAGCTTTGGAGCCTGTCCTGGAACTCCCTTTGTAGACCAGGCTGGCCTCGAACTCACAGAGATCCGCCTGCCTCTGCCTCCCGAGTGCTGGGATTAAAGGCGTGCGCCACCACCGCCTGGCAAACTTTCTTGTACAACAAGCATTGAACTTAGCATGCACACACACACACACACACACACACACACACACATGCAATTGCAAGCAGGCATGATGAACCTGCAGTCTATGGGCCACATACATCCTAAGATAATTGTGAATACATGTCCAACACATTTGTGGATGGCAATGCCATGTTGCAATGTCAAAAGGCCAGACATCCCATCAGTAAATAATTTCTTTAAAAAGAAAAAAATCACCCCATTATTAAGTGATCAGCAACAGTTACTTTATCTTAGTTGTGAGCCTATCTTCTAAGGGCTGAGCCACCTCTCCAGCCCAGCAACAGCTACTTTAAATGGCTTCTTTGAAATGGTAACACTTAATCAAGATATGAAGAATGAAAACTAATCCCCATCAGGAGCATTCTAAGCACAAAATCAAAGTGCCTGAAGCAGAAAAGACTGGGTCTATCTACTCTTAGATCTGACAGAAAGCTGCTATGACCTGAGTGTCCTGAAAGAAAAGACAGATAAGCAAGAGCTAGCTCCCAGAATTTGAAGAGATTTATCCGAAGTACAATGAGCAGCCATCAAAGGAGGTTAAACTAAAGAGTGCAGTGGCTTGGTTTGTAGTTCACAAAGCTCACTCAGGCTGAGGTATGTAGAATAGATGAAGTAGAAGCGGGAAGTTCAGTTAGGAACTATTGCCCCCAGATCAAAGAAGGATGTATTAGTCTGAGCAGACATCTGTGAACATAAGCAGACAAGTAAACAGCGCATGTGTTTTTTGGAAGTGAAATTAACAGGTTAACATTCAAGTTTCTGGCTTGAATAACTCACTGACTGTTGGCTCCATTTGGTGGAAGAGGAAGAATGGGAGAGGGCTAGAGAATGTGCGGGTTAAAGAAACGCTTGAGAATGCTAATTAGACACCTTAAGTTTGGACATCCAAACGGCAGCATCACTAAGATAGGAGGCAGGCTCCTCAGCAAGAAACGCGGGTGAAGAAGAGAGCTTATTGTGGAGGGAAACCTGGCTGCCTAGGCCATGGGTGAGGAAACATCTGGCTGTAATTCTGAGGAGCCAAGAACAAACGCTGCCGTCCAAGCTCATCACAGCAAATCTTTGCTAACTGTCCACAAGGGTCGCATAAGGCTATGCCCATACATTAGGGGGCTGAAAGTTGGCCAGGTGGTTAAGGATGCATACTACCCTTGCAGAGGACCTAAATTTGGTTTCCAACAGGCAGCTCACAGCCATTTTTAACAATGGCTCCAGGGGATCAGACTCTGACTTCTGCAGCACAACAAACATGTACAATATACACACACCACACAAGCACACATACATGCACAGATACACAAACATATAGGCACATAAACACATATGCACACACATGCACACATACACACACACACACATACACACACCACACAAGCACACACACATGCACAGATACACAAACATATAGGCACATGAACACATACATATATATGCACACATATACATGTACACACACATGAACATACATGCAACATACTCACACACACCATACAAGCATGCACACACACACAACTAAAAATAATAAAAACAAATATATTTTAAATAAAAAGACATGAACTCAAAGAAAAAAGGAAAAAGACATGGGTTAAAATTCAGTGATTTTGATCAGTTTAACCTTGTCAGACGGTTATAAACACTGCATGTAATAAGTCATGTAAACATGTCTGGCTATGCAAATGTAGTTTGTACTGCACATTTGGGGAATGTTATGAGCGACCAAATGAGTAGTACTAGGTAATACTGCTTTACTGATAGTTTGGAATAAACGTGGTTTCTCCTGCACAGGCCAGATCTTGCATAGTTGAGGAAAAGCTGATCAGGATGAAATGGTACAAAGGATACTGACCTGTGTCCACTGAGGTCCGTGTGGGTGAAGAACATTCCTCAGAACCCCGCGTCTCAGCAGATCTTTACCCAGATTATCTGACCGCATCTCATAGCCGTGGCTTGGTTGCACCGACTGCAATTTCTGTGCCACTGAATCCCAAACATATTCAAACCATCTGTACATCTTGCACCTTCCTAAAGAAGCTACCAGTCAGCATTAACCCGAAAACCTCAGCAGCGCACACCCTGCTTGCTTTGGATTCTCTCCCACATCGTTGCTTAGGCTTGCTGCTTCAACAACATCAGCATTGTTTTTCATTCTCTCGCTGCCATTTTTAAGACAACTCAAGTTTTCTCAAGTACCATGTGCTTTTGCATGTTGGTCCTACAAAGAGTCTTTGGTCTAGGACATCCATCCCTGCTACTCATCTTCCTACTTATTATTTCCATTATAGGTGCAAACATGTATAAATTTTCATTTCTTCTCAACAGTAGCAAGAATTCGCTCCATCCTCACCCATATTTGCATTCTACTCTCTGTGCAATACATTCATTCAACAAACATTTGCATGGATATCTAGACTCTTAAGAGGCAACCACAGAAGCTCAAACCCAAGCAGCTAAGACAAACTAATTCACCTAAGATGCTCAAAGTAAGACATGGTAACAGGCCGTGAAGAGCGCTACTATAATCCATCGCTCTTCTGTGTTCCCTTGAAACACAGCCAGGGACAGAGAATCTAGTGACCATGATTTATTGATTCTTTCAGAAAAAAGGGCACATGAATGAAATAGGGTAGGACAGGAGACAAAATCTAAACAAGGGAAGTTTGAAACCTTCACAGTGGCAAACATGGGTTAGCCCAACTTTCCCTCTCATTAAACCTCATCCCTGTTGGTCTTCCTTCTGTTTTCTGCACATTGAAGGGGGTGAGCTTCACATCTGGGCCTTCCCTGCTTACTCTTCTGATTCCACTCCATGCTCACTGTTGGCTTAAGTGGCGCGTCGTCAGGAGGGAACCTCATTATGGAGAGAGCAGAGCGCCATTGTTTTCTCAGCCTTTGTTTCTGTCGTAACTCCAAATCTAATTCCTTTATGGTACACAGCACAATTTGTTGTTTTTGTTTGTTTGTTTGTTTGTTTGTTTTTTGAGACAGGGTTTCTCTTTGGTTTTGGAGCCTGTCCTGGAACTAGCTCTTGGAGACCAGGCTGGTCTCGAACTCACAGAGATCCGCCTGTCTCTGCCTCCCGAGTGCTGGGATTAAAGGCGTGCACCACCACCGCCCGGCCACAGCACAATTTGTAATGAAGAATATTTTTTTCAAGATCTGATCCTTTATTTGTTGCTCTCAAAGACTTATCTTTGGCTGGACTCAGAAGTAGAAGCTCTCAGCGAGGACGTCCTACATCTCTTGTAATCTGTTCCTGGTGCTTTTCTTTGGCTTCCTTCACTCCCTTGGCCAAAAGTTTAGCATATTCTGCCACCTCCTCATTTTTCCCAGTGCACCATTTCTTCAGAGCAGTATGTCAGTGTTGCTTTTGCAGGACACATAGAATCTTGGGTGCTCTGGTCATTGGCTTCTTATGTTCTTTGTTTTGGGGCTTTTGAACGAAAGCTATCATCTTCTTTAGGGAGACTAAAGGTTTTGGATTCTTCTAGTTCTTTGGGACTCTAACTGCCAAGGCACAGCAGTTTCTGTCAGCCCAGGAAGAACCTTTTTGTCTTTTCTTTTTTCTTTTTTTAGTTGCTATCACTCAGGTTGACATCTGAAGAGACTTGTGCTTCTCTCTAGTTTTCCTTGGTGTATAAGAATTCCCCTTATTCAACATCAGATGTGCTGTGCAGTGGGTCAAGATGCTTTGTTTCATGGGAAAACCCTGTTAGTCATTCCCACCACTGATGTGAACCACATAGCCTTTCCACTCGAGCACAGAGAACCGTCAGCTACTTCTGTGGCCATGTACTCCTCATAGAAAGTACAAAGCTCACATTCCCCATTCACTTCAATGAGTTTCTGATAGCCGGGGCTTGGGAAGGAAATACACAGCATCATCTCTGCAGAACCAACTGCCCAGGAGGTACCACAAAAAAAAGTGTTATTTATTTTGAGACCTAATTTCAAGTAACCCTGTTTAGCTTCAAACTCATTAGGTAACCAAGAATAATCTTGAACCTCTTTTTAAAAATATTCGGTTTATGTGTATAGGTGTAGTGTTTGCATGTATGACTGTGTACCACTTGCATGCTCGGTGTCCAGTGAAGCCAGAAGACAATGTCAGATCCCCTGGGACTGGTGTTACAGACCATTTGAGCCTCTATGTGGGTGCTTGGAGTTGAACCTTTGTCTTGTGGAAAAGCAGCCAAGGGCTCTTAACTACTGAGTCAGTTGTCCAGCCACCTGGCTTTGAATCTCCCGGTCTTTCTGCCTCCACTTCCCATGTGCCGGGATTACACTGCCACTCTTCTGTGTAGGGCTGGGGGTCAAACCCAGGGCCTCAGACATGTAGTCTATGGGCCTCTACTGATTGAAGTACATCTCCATTTCTCCAGCATTCACATATTGATCTCCTATCTTCATTGGTAGGCTTCTATTCTAAGAAGACAAAGGGCATTTATATCATTCTATTAATCAGACATATCATTCTATTAATCAGACATATCCTCATTAGTTGGTTCAGTGCTTTGCATGTAATATTCAGTAAGCATCAAGTTAGTATTTATATACTCATTTATTTACTCAATAATACCTTAAGCTCAGAGATGTTTTTATTAACCTTTATGGATAGAAGTAAAATACTATGATTTCCATGTTTTAAGCAGATCTCTGATGTAGTTCAGAGACAAATAATTATCTAGCCCATGTAAGACCCTGAGTTTGACTCCTAGCATTGAAGACAAACACCAAAAAGTAAAATAGTTTTAGAAATAAAAGCTAGCTTGTCCTTTTCTTCCTCGAAGAACTTACTTGATTGTGACAGACCCACTAGAAGGGCTTTGCCACATACTTCCTCTGTTTTTTGAAATACTCATCCTGAAAGCAAAGATTTCTCATGACACAGTTTATTGTTTTATGCTCAGGTCTATAAACTTGATATGTGCTTTGACTGTGCTCTTTTGTAGGATTTATGGTTATGTAGGGAGAGCTACAGTTTGACCGAGTTTAAACAGCTTTCTGGTTTATTCTTATGGAGATGCTAGAAAGCCCCTTTTCTCTGTGAAATCTGCAAATTTGAAAAATGCCAAAAATATGAGGCTGTGAGCTTTATCTGGGGCTGCAGGAAGGGACAGGACATTAAAGAGAAAATTAGGCTTAATTGAAGTGGGTTACATTGTAAGACCTTATCCCAAAACCAAATCAGATGCAGCAAAATGTTAGAATAGCTGGAAAGGCTGTGATGAGGGCTCCAAGGGTCGGGGGTGGGAAGCCTTCGATGTCAGACAGACCCTTCCAGACAGAAATGGCAGTTTGGGCTCAGTTCAAACCAAACTAGAGAAGGATTTTGGGTGGTTAGAAAAAAGGTTGACAGGACCTTGTGAAACAGGTTTATGTCCTTCAAAAGGAACCATGTCCCTTGCCTCAGGAAGAAGGGACATTGGGCTGGAGAGATGGCTTAGGGGTTAAGAGCACTGGCTGTTCTTCCAGAGGTCCTGAGTTCATTACCCAGCCATCTGTAGTGAGATCTGGTACCCTCTGCTGGCCTGCAGGCTTACATGCAGACAGAACACTGTATCCATAATAAATAAATAAATCTTTAAATAAAAGGGACATATAGTTCTTCAATTGATCTGTATCTGTGGTACCTATCAGCATATTAAAGTCCACGATAGCCTCCAGGCTCCTTCAGTCCCATCATACGCCATCCTGGACCCTCCAGACCTGTTCCAGATCAAGGGTTTCCTCCCCACACTTCCAGCTCCTGGGCCTCCTTATAACCCACTAGTCTCTGCTATCCCCACTTCTCCCCACTTCCCTAGCCCTGACAAGTCTGCTGCTTTTTCTCTCTTTCAGATGCCTCTGGATATTTCATCTCCTTTATTCACAATGAAAACAATCTCCCAGTAGGACGGCCATATTCACAGTAAAAAACCTTCCCCCATGGGATGGCTATTTCAGTCACATCTTTACTGCACCCCCTCACATTCAACAAGTCTTATTAGAAAGTACAATGGGTCAAACTTTTCTCCGGAAGACCTGAAGAATCTGTAATCTAAGGAACTGTGAACATGATTTAAAAAAAAAAAAAAAAAAAGCCATGAAAATGGAGTCAAATTAATAAGACTGGTCACTTTGAGAGTAGACAAAGGGCATGGTACACACCTTTAACCCCAGTACTCAGAGGCAGAGGCTGATGGATGTCTGTGGGTTGAAGGCCTAGCCTGGTCAACATAGTGAGTTCCGGAATAACCAGGCCTATGTAGAAGGACTCTGTCACAAAACACAAGATGGGGAAGGAAAGAGGCAGAGATGGGTGTGATGTCAATATAAAGTAAAGGGAACATTAAGGAGGTATCCTTCCCACTGGCCTTCCAAAGGACTGTGGCCTTCCAGACACCTTGATTTCTTACTTTCAACCATCAGGTTATGATGAACTTCGTTATGGCAGTCTTACAAAACTGATACATATGACATGCTAACAGAAGCTGGAATGGCCGGGCTATAAGACAGGGTTTGGGTAAACTGAGTCATTTGAGCTTCTTTGTGTATGTGTGTTTGAGACAGGGGGGTTGTAGGTAGTCCAGGCTGGTCTTCAACTCATAGTCTCCCTGCTCTGACCTCCCAAGTGCTAGACCACAGCCGTGTATCCCTATATCCAGCTTTCTTCACACACACACACACACACACACACACACACACACACACCCCATTAAGATGGAGCTACTTATATCCTAGTACCACAGTCTTGATAACAGGCTACTTGTCTCTTCTCTCAGAGAGCATCAAGGCGGTCTTGGCATTCCTTATTGAACATTTCTTCAGATTTTTCTAGTTTTGGAGCTTGTTTCCCGATTCCACACATCCCCACTCAGGGTTGTCAACTGCTCTGACTGAAGCTGCCCTTCCTTTCCTTCCTTTTGCACATCTGAGCTGGCTCTTTTACAGACTTATCACTACTCCCCGTGTTCACCACCATCTTGACTTTTTGCTAAAATGTTTCATTCAGTTTGAATATAGAACTTGAAATTCATCAGGATATAGCTTGTCAAAAGGCTTTAAATTAGCATTTAAAAAGCTATCTCACAGATGGTTTATTTTCAGTGTAGTATTAAACATATTCAACATATGTAAAAGTAGAGAGAATAATATACTAAACCCAGCACATGTCTCGCATATATATAATAATTATCAAGATTCTGTCATGCTTACATCAACTTATCCTGTATACTTCAGGCTATCCCTGATGATTAAAAATAAATTTAGACCTCTTGGCAATTTACGCCTGTGTACTTTATTGTGCAACTCTTAAAAATACAGGAATTGTCTTACATAACCATGCTGCCATTGTAAGAACTTATATTTAGAGAATTTCGGATCCTGTCCTTGTCGTTTCCACCTCCTTCTTCCCTATCCTTAGCAACTAACCTTTAGGGTTTTTTTTATTTTCTTTTTTGAAATCCTGACTTATCCTTGTATCTTTTAGAGCATCTAAGAAACTATTCATATACATTCTTAGTTAGCCTGTCTCCATGCACGAAATTTATATCATGTTCTGTGCCTTATTTTATCATTTAACAATGTATATAGGCTTCCCTTGATATTGGTAGGTAAAGAATCCTCCTTGTTTGCTGTTAATGGTCCCTAATATCTTATTATTAATTACCCAATGTTCTATCAATATAAATTTTGATGTTATAAATAATACTGCATATTAATAATATTCCAGGTGGTGGTGGTACACGCCTTTAATCCCATGCTTGGGAGGCAGAGGCAGGCTTATCTCTGTGAGGCCAGCCTGGTCTACAAAGTGAGTTCCAGAACAGTCAAAGATACACAGAGAAACCCTGTCTCGAAAAACCAAATAATGATGATGATGATGGTATGCTATGATATACATAAGCCAGTTTGTTCTTTGCCAATGTATCCTTTGAAAAAATTCTTAAGGGGCCTGTGAGATGGCTTAGTGTGTAAGGGCTTTTACTGCCAAACCTCGTGATCTGAGTTTACTTCCCAAGACCTACGTGGTAAAAGAAGAAAACTTTCTCTCTCAAATTGTCTTCTGACCTCCACATGTGTACCATTCAATGGGCGCACATACACAGACACACGCAGAGAGACACATAGACACACACGCTAAATAAAAATACTTTAAATTCTAGAAATGAGATTAATGACTCAAAATGTAACCAAACCCCTTCTTCATAATCAGTTTTGGACTCTACTTCCTATTTCCCTGGGAAAGTTAAAGAGGGAAGAATAAGCTTGGTCCCTCCTGAAAGTCTAAAATACCACACAGAAAGGCACAGCTTTCAGGGTGTTGGTGAGGCCCACTCAAAGAAAGTTACTTCTTCCTGGTCAAAAACTCAAAAAACCTGAGTCTTTCCTCAGGTTCCCTGTGAGGAGATGTGACATCTAAGCTGCCTCGGACAATCCAGGCTTCTGTCTCCTTCCTTAAGAGTTAATCCAACTGGGCATGTCAATCACCTAGCCAGAAGACCACCCTCAGGAAAAGCAGATTTATCTGGAAACACAAAGATGTGAAAAAAATAACCAGCCCTTAATAGGATAACGAACTTATATTCCCAGAAGCCCCTCCTTCAATTGCATGCAGATTGTGCAACCGGCCTTCTTTTTTTAGTTCTAACTCAAAAAAATTTAACTTTTTCTTTTCCCCTTTTTATGTCTTCTTCGGATACTTGACACTCTGAACACTCTCACTCTTCCCTGAAGGCTGCTGCTCTTCCTGCCTCCCTACCCCACACCCCAAAACTAGGTGCTTGTACACATTCTTGCACTTACGTTCACATCAATTTAATTAACAGCGAAACTGGAAACAACTCCATGTTCAGTGCATGGATAATGGATAAAATGTAGTATATTCGTATAATGAAATATTATTTCGCAACAAAACAATATGAGGTACTAATAGTTCCTCTAATTTTGAAAATATGCTAAATGGAAGAGATAATTGAAGATGACTATAAATTGTGTAATCCCATTTGTCCACAACAGGAAAACCACAGATATAAGAAATAGATTAGTGGTGGACTATGTCTCAGAGAACAGGAAGGGGGAAAACAGACAGAGACAGCTAATGGAGTGGGTGTTGGGTTTGGAGAATGGAATCCAAGAGCACAGTGAGATGGGACACTGAGCGGAGTTCACACGCTGGCATCTGAGGACAGCATGGCAGGGTCTCTGCAGAAAGGAAAGGTCACATGGCAGAAGTAGGGGAGCTTCTCTTACAGCTTCCAGAGGGTACTGAAGGCTTCACAGTGAGGGGGTAGCCAGGTTCTCAGGTGGAGGCAGGAATGTGGGTGGAACAGGACAAGTGACACCACCAGTACTCACTTGGATGCTGACTCACTTCCCAGATGAGAACTTGTGGCCCCAGATGTCTGCTAGCTAGGGGCTTCACAGGCAGTGTCTCATGGATGCCTGATAGTGTCTGTGAAGGAGGCCACTGCAGATATTGTGTGGGAGGCTGGATTCTAATGTTACATTTTTGGGGTTTTGTTTGTTTGTTTGGGGACAGGGTTTCTCTGTGTGACATCTCTGGCTCTTGCTTTGTAGACCAGGCTGGCGTCAAACTCACAGAGATCCACCTGCCTCTGCCTCTCCAGTACTGGGATTACAGGTATGCACCACTACTACCTGGTTATTTTTTTTCCCATTTTATTTTATATGTGCATTGGTGTTTTGCCTGCATGTATGTCTGTGTGAGGATGTTGGATCCTGGAACTAGAGTTACAGATAGTTGCGAACTGTCATGTGGGTGTGGGAAATTGAACCAGGTCTTTTGGAAGAGTAGTCAGTGCTCTTAACCACTGATCCATCTCTCCAGACTCATAACATGACACCTTTACAATGTGGCTGTTGTTAAGTTTTTGTTAGTTGATTTTTGAGATAGGCTCTTGTCATGTTTCCCAAAGCTGGTCTCAAATCCATGGGCTTAATTATACTGAAGTATACTTAGATAAACTACTGTCTCAGTATTTAGAGTAGTGTGGACATGTGCCTATAATGGTCTGCTCTGCCCCTTTAAGAGTCTGACTACTCCCTCCCCAGAAAGCTGAGGCAAGCTGTTCTTCAGCTTCCAGCCTGAGTCCCTCTTTTCCATCTCGAAGAGGCAACTTCTGTCTCTCCCTTCTCCTGACTCTCCCCATTCACCCCCCCCTGCCTCTATACTCTTTTCCCTTTCTCCCCTTTCCTCTCCATAACTCACTAAATAAATATCCAATCTCACTTTGCATGGTGTACCTATCTGTCTGTCTCTCACCAGTGTGTGGCTCCCTACCTGGGACCAGATGCCTAAGGAGACCTGTGGCATGGTCTCATGGCATGCCCATCCCATCCATCTTCTCTCATAGGACTGGCCGCCCCATTGAGGCCTCTCACCCACCACGCAGCTTGCCTGGGATTCGTGGACCACTGCAGCCACTCAGAGAATTGTGCCATGCCTGCCTGGGACTGGTTGCTCTCAGGACCCACTGCCCACTGTCTACCACAACTTCAGGGACCAGCTGCCTGCTGGAGCCACTTGAGGATCTACATCATTTTACTTAATCCATTATAGCAGCACCATGGCCCAGACAGCATAGTGTTAATCCCACAGGATAAGAATAAGACCACCACCACAATTTTAAGCCAAACTTAAAGCAAGTTTTAATTAAATGCTGGCCAGGTTAATAAAAAAGAAGACAACCAATCCCGCAGGAGCACTGTATTTCCCATCAGGTACAATCGAGGACAAGCATTGATCCTGATATATATCTTGATGTACTTCCTGCCTGCATACCCTGTGCCTCCCCACCATGCTCACTTTTCACCCATGTACCTCCCATCTACATTTGATCAAGCAAACAAACTTGTTTGGAGGAATGAATTGTTATTTCACACAAACAATGGCCTCCAGCATGTCCTTCGGCAAGGGGCTTGCAGATCAGAAGCATTTTTGTTTCATGGGTCTCTAAGGCATAGTCTTTAAAACTTAAAATGTAGCTTTGGCTCTCATAAGACCTCCAATCAAAAGCCAGCATGCGGTTCTCAGATATTAGAGAACAACTTCAGAAATGAATCTTTCAGCATAAACCAAACCTTCAAGTGACTGAAGTCCAGTCCATACTGTTGCTAGAGTTAAAGTCATGGTCTGTGCCACAGCAACCCTGACAGAGCAGTCTCAGCCTGATGATTGGATGCTTAAAAGAAATTCCACACTAGCTCAGAATTGAGAATTAGATATTTATTTATATAGGGGTAAACTCACAAATCAGAATTCTCTTCTTGAATGGTGGACAGAGATTGAATCCAGCAATCCAATACTCCAAAAGAGCAAGAGTGGGGCGGGGGGGAAGGGGTGGACACAGGCTCTGCATCCGCATATATAGTATAGGAGGCCATGCCCCAGTAGGCAGGTAACCACAAGCTGCAAGCCTTCTACAGCACCTCCCCCTTTTGTTTAAATAAGAGAGTTCTAAGCCTAAAACAAAATTATATACAATAAGAACAAATATCGTATCCTAACTAGCTTAAGTCTTGCATAATAAATAACTTAGCCAAGTCATAAGAGGAAAGTAACTACAACTATCTAGTCTTCAACCCCATCGAAGATCCAAGAAGGAAAATAATATTACTTGAGTAAGCAGGAAGTTCAATCAAATAACTTCCAAAATGTGCAACAAATGACAGAGACAACTGGCTGCCTAGGCAATCACCCAAAGTGTCATTTGCAACTTTGAAGCAACCAACTTTGGCTAAGGCCTAGAATAACTGACAGACCATTTTCAATGGCAAGAAAATTTTCAAAACCATCTTACCCTGTCTTGGCAAGATTTGACAGTCCTACTTATCCATTTCCGGATACTATGTATCTTGTCAGAGATTGAGGCATGGGCATTTCTTTGCCCAAAAGCCAGTTTTTGCCAAGAAGAAAACAAGCTCCAAGTGGAGTGTCTTTGGTACTCAACATTTTCTTGGGAATAGATCAGTGTTGCCAGGAGCAATTGTGTCTCACTTCAACAGAACCCTAAGTTATTTAAATGCCATTTTCTGCAGCTCTTTGAAGTAGTTGAAGATTATCTATCTAAGCAGAGTATAATCTCTATGTATCTAAAGAACCTGATTAGTCTAACTATAAGTATGACAAACATAGATGACTATTGATCTGTAATTCTTAATACCTATATAACTTAAAGACTAAGACAATAAAAAACTGTGCAATAAATGAGGACAATGACCTCCAAATGTAAACAATGTATAAGTATCTTCATCAGAGGTAGAAATGTACATTGCAAATTAATAAATTTATATCAATATATAAAAAAAGGTTTAAGCAGAGGTAGAAGCATGCATGCATACAATATTCAGTATAATTTAACGCAGTATCAATATACAAGAATCTATACCAATGCAATTGCCTATAAATAATAATTTACAAGTATTCACTCTATTACTATTATTATTAGTGTGAGTAAGCTCATACCAATCTATTATTGCATCCAATTTCACCCTTTTTTTCAAAGAGATCCCAAAACCTATAAAATTTTCCCCCAACCCCCAACCTTATACCAATTACAATCAACTCCTAAATGATGTCCCTAACAAGAGGACAAACTTTACTGGGAGAGGGACGTCGTCCTCTAGAATTACATCCAGCTGTCATGGGGGCGACCTTCTTTCTATGGAATTCTGTGAAAGTAAAATGATGATTAAGAACCAAGATTAATGTCTAGTATAATTGCAAATAGTCTCTGAGTATTTGGTGGAGGTCTGGCCAGAACACTGTAAAAATGTGCACCATTTCAGCTAATCAAGTTGGAACCATCTTGTGCAGCTGGTACCCAAAACAAGTCTTGTAGTAGCGCTATCAGCATAATGACATCATATCAACCAGGTGGAGTTGTTGTGGGGCCCCATCTTCTTCTTGGAAACTTCAAAGATTACTGCAGAAAAATTCATTGTTCATTGTGGAAAACTTAAGCATTATTTATATAGACATATACAGACATATATATTCAATGAAAGGTACAATAAAGACAAAAATAGATATAAAGAAAAGTAATTTTTTTTTCTAAATGCTTTTTTCTTTTGTCCCATATCATGGCTCCTGACATGAGACAGAAACTCTGGATTTTTCTTTTAACAACATACTTGGATTTAAAGAAAGACAGAGCCATTGTCCAACTCCAAAACCAGCTCTATATATTCATAAATATAAATACATATATGTATATGTATATTTTTTAACATTTGTGCTTTCGAATTATATTTGATTTTCTTGATGATCCTTATTGGGTAGTTATTTTTCCATCTGTCAGTATTCAAACATCCAGGGTCTCTTGAATTTTTGAAGATAAGTATTTTCCAGCAAAGACAAGAACAGAACCCTGCCCCAACCCTTATGAGGTTTCCTTACCACCTGTATGGTTGTCACCATTGTGGATGAGCTCTCATTTCTCTGTTTCAATAGGTTTCTCCTTTTCAAACCAAATCTTTATTAATTTTGATGGTATCCATAATTTTTCTTCTCCTGTGGAAACAAGAGCAAAACCCCTTCTCCAGCACAGCACATCTCCTTGCTTCCATTGTGAGGTCAGCACATTCTTGAAATAAACCAGTTGATATAATTCAGAAGACTTTTCTATTATCCAATGTCTCTCTGCTGCTGTTATCCCTTTCTCATTAGTGTTAAGAAAATTCAAGGTTAGCCGGGCGGTGGTGGCACATGCCTTTAATCCCAGCACTCAGGAGGCAGAGGCAGGCGGATCTCTGGAGTTCGAGGCTAGCCTGGTCTACAAGAGCTAGTTCCGGGACGGGCACCAAAGCTACAGAGAAACCCTGTCAAAAAAAAAAGAAAGAAAAGAAAATTCAAGGTTAATAAAGCATTATGTAATCTATTTCTGGGGGCATTTTCCACCCCTTTCTGTTTGTTTAACATATCCTTTATGGTTTGATTTAATCTTTCTATAACTGCCTGACTTGTAGGATTGTGTGGTATACATATAACATGCTTAATATTATAATAAGCAAAAAATTGTTTTTTTTTCCTGGAGACATATGCTGGACCATGATCTGTCTTTTTTTTTTTTGTGCAGGTATTCCCATGATGGCATAACTTCTAAGAAATGTGTGATTACTGAATCAGCCTTTTCTGAGTTTAAGGCAGTTGCCCATTGAAAACCTGAATAAGTGTCAATGGTGTGATGTACATATTGTAATTTTCCAAATTCTGCAAAGTGGAACACATCCATCTACCAGATTTCATTCCTTTGAGTACTTTTTGGGTCAGTCCCTGCAGGTAGCGGTGTTTGGTTATAGAAAGAGCAAATAGGGCATCTCTCTAGAATCTCCTTAGCTTGTTGCCATGTAAACAGAAAACTCTTCCTTTAAACCTTTGCTATTGACATGATGTTTTTTATGAAATTCAGTGACCTGCAACATGCTCCCAATCACAATTGATTAATTTCTGCATTACCTTGTGCTAGAGGACCTGGCAGACCCATATGGGACCAGATGTGTGTTATGTGTATAGGACAAAGCCTATTCTTGCTTATGTCTTGTACCTGGATAAATGATGAAGTCAATTCTGTATCATCTGGTATAAACTCAGCAGTTTCAATATGCAAGATAACTCTTCTGCATATTGTGAATCAGTAACTATATTAAGAGGTTCTTTAAAATCCCTTAGCACCATGAGAAAAGCATATAATTCTGCCTTCTGGACAGAATTATAAGGGCTTTGTTCTACCTTACTTAATTCTTCTAATTTGTAACCTGCCTTCCCTGATTTATTTGCATCAGTATAAAAGGTATGAGCTTCAGTTTTTGGAGCATCACATACAATTCAGGGAAGAATCCATGAAGTTCTCTTTATAAGGTTAAGTCTATTGCTTTTGGGATAGTTGCTATTAATTTCTCCCAAAAAATTAACATAAGCTCTTTGCCATGTTTCATTGTCTTCCCATAACTTTTTTATTTCATCTGTAGTGAAAGGCACTATAATCTCTGTTGGGTGTATACCTGCTAATTTACGACATCTCAATTTACCTTTTATAATTGATTCAGAGACTTTTTCCACACAAGTCTTTAATTTTTTACTTGGTTTATGTGGTAAAAAGACCCATTCTAAAATAATATTATCCCTTTGCATTAAAATTCCTGTAGGAGAAATTCTTGAAGGCAATATGACTAGAATACAGCTAAGATTTGGATTTACCATATCCATACGTGCCTCCTATAATTTCTCCTCAACAATTGTCAATTCCTTTTCTGCTACAGCTGTTAATTCTCTAGGACTATTCAAGTCTTTATCACCATCTAAGGTTTTGTTTAAATGAATTATTCGATCAGGTGTTAACCCAACAGCCAGTCATAGACTGGAAATGTCTCCTAACAATCTTTGAAAGTCATTAAGAGTCTGCAACCAGTCCCTCCTAATTTGTGCCTTTTGTGTCCTAATTTTCTGCAAACCTATTTTGTAACCTAGGTAACTGACACAATCTCCTTTCTGTATTTTTTCAGGAGCAATTTGTATTCCCCATTTTGGCAAAACTTTCTTTACTTCTTCAAATATTCTTTTTAAAATATTCTTGTTTGAATCAGATAGCAAAATGTCATTCGTGTAATGGTAAATTATATACTTAGGAAATTGCTTTTGTATTATTTCCAATGGCTGACTTACAAAGTATTGGCACAAGGTGGGGCTATTGAGCATCCCCTATGGGAGGATAGTCCATTGATATCTCCTAGTAGGATGAGAATTATTATAAGTAAGCACTATGAAGGCAAATTTTTCTCTATCCTTTTCTTGTAAAGATATAGTGAACAAATAATCTTTCATATCAATAACTATAAGAGGTCATCCTTTTGGTAATAGGGAGTACAGAAGAATTCCAGATGTAGAGGGCTTATAGGTTAAATAACCTTATTGACAGCTCTTAGATCTGTCACCATTCTCCATTTACCAGATTTCTTTTTTTTTTTTTTTTTACAACAAATAAATACAGGAGAATTCCAAGAGCTGGATGATTCTTCAATATGGTGAGCATCTAGTTGCTCTCATATCAGTTGTTCTAAAGCCTGCAACTTATCTTCAGCTAAAGACCACTGCTTAACTCATATCGGTTTCTCAGTTAACAATTTTAAAGGTAGGGATGTTGATACCTCTAAAGATATGCTAGCTGCTTCATGTTTTTGTAAAGTCTGAATGGCTGGTGACCTTTATTCATAGTACCTTACTATATCCTTTGAGTTCCTGGGACTGCAGAAATGTTAATCTTGGTATTCCATTGCTATAGCAGGTCATGGCCCCATAAATTTATTGCAATATCAGCTACATATGGCCTCAGCTTCCCTATTTGACCTTCTGGCCCAATAAATTCAACCCATCTTGGGCTTTGTTTAACTTGAGATATGATTCCAATTCCTAGTAATTGAACATCTGCCTCTTGTAGAGGCCAATTTGGATGCCAAGATTCTGGAGTACTGATACTCACATCCACACTTATGTTTATCTAGACAACAATTACAATGTCATTTATGCACACTCTTAGCTTTGGTCTTTGATCATTTATAGTAGTTTGCCAAAATATACATTCCTTATTTCCTATTGGGATTTTTTACTTATCCTCCATATTTATGCCATTATTTAAAACAGTATGGTCTTCCACCGAAGGTTCTGGATGTTTAAATTTTCATGGTGTGATATGTTCTTCACAGTTACTGGGAATGACTGGGCCACTTTTGGCTTGGGGGCCTACAAGAGTCCCCTCAAGGAGTTTCCCAATGGTATCAGGGTACCTTGTCTGTCTGTTGTTAATCTACATTCTTTGGTTCAATGTCGGCCTTTGCCATACCTTCTACATATACCTGAAGGCCAAGGTCTCCTATTTTTGCCATTCCCAGAGAAGATATTATTCCTAGAAATTCCTTGTCTACAATCCCTTCTTAGATGTCCTATTCTACCACAATTAAAACATTTGGCAGTTTGATGTCTCCTCATTTCTTTGGAAATTGCTTCCCCTACCCAAGATTCAGCATTATAGTCAAATGTCTCAACATTCATTGTATGCAGAATACATTCATCCATAGGTGCTGATCTAACCTTTAAAGGCCCAAGTATCTTTTTGCATTCTAAGTTTGTATTTTCAAAAGCTAGAGATTCAAAAATTACTTGCCTAGCATCTGGGTCTGTTACTCCTATTTGTACAGCCTAAGTTAATCTTTATAAAAAGTCAGTAAAGGGTTCTCTCTGGCCCTGTTTCACCCTGGTATATGATTCAATTATTCTTCCTTGTTCTTGAATCCTTCCCCAAGCATTTAAGGCTGCTTTGTGGCATAGGGACAAAATTTGTTTGTCATAAAGAGCTTGAACCTGTGGGTCAGCATAAGGGCCTTCACCAAGAATTTGATCTTGGGAAGTCTCAAGGCCTTTTGCTTTTCCCTGTTGTTCCAAAATTCTGGCCTCCTCTCTGAAATAAATTCTAAGCATCAATAAAGGTCCATCATCCAGGACTGCTAAAACTAACTGAAAAAAAGTCATGAGGAGTTGCCCTGACATTAGAAGCCCAAGTCTTTATCATATCCTTAACAAATGCAGAATGCAAGCCATAAGTTACAATAGCTTGCTAAATTTCTTTTAGATCATTCATTTCTATAGGTATCCATCTACCTTCCTTGGATCCTTTTGAGCCTTTAGAAGTTGATGCTTTGTCAGAGTAGATTACAGGGTAGAAAGCTAAAACCCTGGATAAGTCATCTCTGACAGCCACTGGCAATGTTGAATCCTGTCCTTGTGTCTTCTTTCCCTGTTTATCAGTTCCAATAATTTCCTCAATCTTATTATTGTCTTATTATTATAATACTTATATTATTGTCTTTACAAAAGACAATAATAAAATAATTATTATAGATAATATAATAAAATAATTATTATAAATAAAAAGACAATAATAAGATAATTATTATAATAAATTCTTTTGTAAAGCCTGAATCTTCTGGTCTGTATATATTTCTAGTGATTTCATTGAAGGCACCTAGCCTCTGGTCCTCATTCTGCACATGTGATTCCAGAATTTGAATTTTCTCCTTTAAAAATAACATCTCCTCCTTGAACTTTGCTTGAATATCATGCAGAGTGCCGTCCTGGAGATACATTTTTTCTGTTAACTTATAACATTTTATCAACTGTTGATTGTCGAATTCAATAATATGAATTCTTTCAGATAACTTCTTAGTACCTTTAGATATAGATTCAATTTTGTCTGTAATAGTATTAACTTTTTCAGATAATCTTTGATTTTTGATGATATTAATCCTGTCAACTAGCTGTTCATTATTAGTCTGTAAAGACTGCATCATTCCTAAGAGTACCATATTCTTCCTTAATGATAGAATATGGAGAAGAAAACTGAAACCTAATAACCAATAAATTGAGGTATCCCCATGGTCATGTAAGTCTCACATAATACAATCCATGGTATTAGCAAGAAAGGTACTAAAAGTTGCATTGGAAACGAAGTCTGCCGTAATGATTTATTTATTACCTGATTATGTGATCTGTTAAACAGCAATCTTTATTGTCCAGCAGATGGCATGGTTGCAGTGTTGCGACTAGAAGCAATGTAACCAGTGACAAAAATGGTCCTGGGCTGCTTTAGTTTCCACCTTGGTACTGATTAAATACTTAGAAATATGCATTGCTTGACAAATTAAAGGCAATTAAATCAATTCCATACATGGAGCAAGAAACCCAGAATCCAGGGGCACGGAGCAGAAACCGGAAGCTGCACAAGTCACCACATGGCAAGGAATCACCCGGGGAATGCAGCGGTCATGCTTAAGTGTGCTTAGGAAATTTCCAAGTTGCCACACGCAGCAAACTCTGCTGTCACGGGAATTCTACAAAAAATCGCTTAGGCAAAAGCAAGCCTGTCTTTGCCATGAAGTGGCCAGGCCATCCACCAGGTAGGCGTGGAGTTTAAAGCCAAATGGGCGCCAAGTGATGATCGGACGCTTAAAGAAAATCTCACACTAGCTCAGAATTGAGAAATAAATATTTATTTATTTAGGGGTAAACTCAGAATTCTCTGCTTGAACGGTGGACAGAGATCAAATCCAGCAATCCAACACTCAGAAAAAGCAGCCAGAGGGAAAAGGAAGAAGAAGGGGCGGACACAGGGTCTGCATCCGCATAGATAGTATAAGAGGCCACACCCCAGTAGACATGGAACCACACGCTGCAAGCCTTCCCACAGCACCAGCCATTTGTCTTGATCCTTATGCCCAGATCAGGGAGTTCCTCCAAAACCAACCAGGAGACCGAGTCCTGCAGGTAAAAACAAAGAGCCTTTATTCAAGTTTGCAAACTCGGTCTCTCCTTGTGTCCAACACACTGGAGTGATGGCAGAGCTGCAAGCTCAATTAAGGTTGAGTTTTTATAGTAGCAAAGGTGGGGATGAGGGACTCCTAATTAGCTGACATTTATCTAGGGATGTTTTGGTGAAAAGTGATAGGTGTGTGCAGACAGTGACCCTATCTACAACAGTTGGAATGTTAAGAATTTCTTTTGAATGGTCTGTTCCTGGGTGGTGCCTGGGTGGTCTCATTTTGTGGTCTTTCTTAGAACCAGGCATTGCCTTAGGGTAAACTACTTGAGACTCAAGCCTCTACAGAGGCCTCCTTCAATAAGATAATTCAGATAGCCAAATTAATCATGAAAACCTGGAAAAGGACATTCATTCGATGTGTTGACATTGAGAAGGACAAAGAGATCCAACTACAACCCTTTCTCCCCGCCTCAAGTCTGTCTTTGGGGTCCTATCATGAAGGTAAATTTTATTTATTTCACTATTTTGCGATAGTCTATTGTGTAGCTCTGGCTATCCTAGAATTTACTCTGTAGGCCAGGCTAGCCTCCAACTCACAGAGATTCTCTTGCCTCCGCCTCCTGAGTGCTGGAATTACAGGCAAGTGTCACCACTCCCAGCTCAGGATAAAGGTGAAATAGAAGGCAGGGTACATTCCTAATTTAGCAGTCCTAGTCACATTGTGGATCTGCCCGTAACCACCTCAACCTCTGGGCTGTTGGCAAGCCAGTCTCTAAGAAGTCACCTGACAAGCCCTAAAACTTTCCTGGGGACAAGTTTTTTCCCCTGGGGTTTTAGTATTTTGTTTTCCCAATATGAAGTCTGGGGAAATTCCAATTCTTTGAGTCCATTGTTTCACTAATCTGATAGCCAAAGGGAAGGGCAAAGTGATGGGTTCTCTTTATCCTGGTCAGGCCCCTTTCAGTTCTTCAATCTTTGTTTTAAGACCTCAGTCTTGGGATGGAATAATCCTGCATCTGAAACAAATATCACAACAGAACAGAACACAAACAGAAGCCAGAGATAACACTTTTAGTGTCAACTACTTAGCCTAAGAACCGTTTCTCCGTAACTTAATAGCCCTTAGCTATTTTTGGAAGGGCTAGCACCAGCAACTCCATCTTGTTGGTTTTAGGAAGGGTCTCACTATGGCCGAAACTGGCCTCTCTCTAACTTATGATCCTCATACCTGAGTCACAGAATTTTCACTAGCACTCTTATACAAGGCAAACTTAGTCACCCACGCTGAGGAGACCAACTAAAAGAGCCAAATTATTAATGAAAAGCAGAGCAGGAAAATGTATCCAACGTAGCTACATTCAGAAGACAGACAGAGGTCCAGAGATATCTCGAGTCCTTCTCTAGGGACCTAGGATGAGGAGAAAGTTTAAATAAAAGGCAAGAGATAATATCATGAAATGGTCCCTGCAAAGGTGTGGCCCTTTCCACCATTGTCTCAATTCCAATCTTACCTGTAAGACATCTGACAAGTTGTGAATCTTCCCTGGAGACAAGTTCCTATGGCATTTGGATCCCTGTCTTTGACTTTTTTCCCCTCCTACAGTGGGATTTCCATAAGAAAATCTTGGGGTCCACTGTTTCAATAATCTGATAGCCAAAGAGAGGCTCACAAGTGTCTATTAAAACACAGGTCTGCGTCTTTAGACTGGAATCAGGCCATGCCCCCATGTAGCTCACTTTGGAAGAAAGCAGTGTTGACTGCTATGATTTGACAACTCTCAGTGTGTGCTAGCTGGCACGCATAACTCTGCATGTTCATCTTAGAACTGCCTTTGCTATATTGTTATGCCCAGATCTGCAAAGTTCCCCAAAAACCAACAAGGAGACTGAGTCCCGTATGTAAAAGCAAAGATCCTTTATTCTACACAAGTTTGCAAACTCGGTCTCTCTGTATGTCCAACGTATTGTAGTGATCGGAGAGCCCAAGCTCAGTTAGAGTTGGGTTTTTATAGTAGTGAAGGTGGGGGTGAGGGATTTCTAAGGATCTGGACTCCTGGTTGGCTGACCTTTGTCTAGAGGTGTCCTGGTGAATGTGCAGGTTACAATGGTTGGAACAGTCCGTATTTCCTTTGGATTGTCTGTTCCTGGGTGGTGCCTGGGTAATCTCAGTCTAGGTCCTTCCTGAAACCAGGTATTGCCTCAGGGTAAACTACTGAGACTCGGGCCTCTGTTATAAGCTTATCATGGCTGGGTCCTACACTGGCAGGTGATAATGGTTGGAACATTAAGAACTTCCTTTGGATGGTCTGTTCCTATTAACCTTATCATGGTTGAGCCCTACACGTACAGCAAAAGTTCTGATAAGTCATGCTTTCAATTTTATCTTATTCTTGGGATTTTAGAATTTCCTCCCAGATTTTGGTCATCAATCTTTCAAAAGTGTATTTTCTTTTTTCCCCTCAGAATATTTTTATTAATTATTTAGGAATTTCATACAATGCACCCTGATCACATTTGCTCCTCATTTCTCCCAAGTCCACCCTCCCACTTTGCCTACCCCTCTAAAAAAGAAAGAAAGAAAGGAGGGAAGGAAGGAAGGGAGGGAGGGAGAGAGGGAGGGAGGGAGGGAGGGAGGGAGGGAGGGAGGGAGGGAGGGAGGAAGGAAGGAAGGAAAAGAAAGAGAGAGAGAGAGAGAGAGAGAGAGAGAGAGAGAAAGACCTATATCTATGTCTAATTTGTGTTGCCTATGTACTCACTGGAGTATGGTCAAATTCCCAGCTTCTTAAAGAAAACTGAGTCCTTCCCCATCCCCTGCCAGAAGCTATCAACTGTGAAGAGCCACACGATAGCAGCTTTATTATAAATTTTCAGAACTCTTTTCAAAAGCTTCACGTCTGAACTGTTTCTTCTTAGGGGACGGAAGGTTGGCAGTTTTTAATATCTCTCATTCTCAGTTATGAGTCTTCAAATTCATGGGTAACACTGCAAAAGAAGCTTACCTGTCGGTAGCAGCTGGCGGCAGCCTGGCTCACAAACATCCACATGGCTTCCAGTGACAGTTCAGATCATGGAAGTCTTTCAAGGAGACTTAGCACAACAAATGAGCCATTCTTCATCTCAGATGGCTCGCTGTTGCTCAGAGGAGCTGTCTTTAAATCCAACTCTGCTCTTACAGCCAATCTAATAAAGTTTTTGTAATATTGATATTACATATGACCCCTAAAGTTAACAGTGTATAACTTAGGCAATGAAAAGGTTCAGTGAGTAACAACCCTGAGTTAAATCCTTACCACTCACATGGTAACATAAGAGAATCAACTTCTGCAGACTGTCCTCTGACAGCCACACTTACACTGTGGTAAAACTGCGCACACACACACACACACACACACACACAAATAAATGTAAAATATTGTTTAAATAGTGGGAAATTGACTCTTTAGCTATATATACATCAGAAGGTTAAAACAGAAGAAACCTAGAATTTTTTTTTTTTTTTTTGGTCTGAGATACTCATGTCTTAGAGTTGAGATTAGCAGAAAATGAAGGCAATTGGAAATGAAACAGAATTTGACATGGATTTGCCCAAAGAAATCCATATAATACTTAGTTCAGAGAAACAAAATATTACTCATTACTCTTTATGCCCACCGGTTCCAATTTCTTATATATTTGATTACCTTCTTTCCTCTCAGATAATTTGAAGAGCTTATGGCAAATTAAAGAGCTTCAATATATGATCAGAACTCTCAAAACCATTCCAGACAGTACTGTGTCCCCCTGAAAAGATAATCTTTAAGCCTCCACTCGCTCCGTTTTAAATTTCACTGGTTAGTTAACTTGTAAATTCCATAGCTTAGAAGTTAATATGAGAGGTGTTTGTAGGTTGAGTCTTGGACTTAAGTTCTATCCTTGACCTAAAACTAGCAGCCATTCTGAATCAACTGACACAGACACATGAAGGGTGAAAGGTGACATTTTTATGACAATATCAATGTGCTTTGATAGAGATAGGAATAGCCCAGTGGTTGTTGCTAGCCAGGAATGACACAGAAGATTCTACTAGGAGTAGGTCATAAAAATGACCAACTTTTTGCCAAGTGGCCAAGAGAGAAACTTGACTCTTAGAGGTTTGGCTTATGTAGAATGTAAAAATATACGGTAATAAGCATAAACTACATTTTGTTGTTTTGTTTTTGTTTTTTCAAGACAGGGTTTCTCTGTGTTACAGTCTTGACTGTCCTGGAACTCACTCTGTAGTCCAGGCTGCCCTCAAATTCACAGAACTCTGCCTGTTTCTACCTCCCAAGTGTTGGGATTAAAGGCGTGTACCGTCGCCACTCAGCTGTAAACTACTTTTTAATGGTTTGAAACTTTTCACATGTATCCATGGGCTCCACAATAGCAAATAGCACTTTCAGTATTTGTCAGTATTATTCTAAAAACTTATAGATGTGAACTTGGTTCTTCATATGACTAGTATGTAACTTGTTTTGTGAATGATTCTAATAAAGTGACATCTGAGTTGCTCTCTGCCATGAAGAGTGAATCCCGGTTGGAATAAAGCAACATCATATAAAGGTTTGCTCTTGTCTGCTCCACCGCATTCCCTGACTTCCACATTGGCAGTTCCCTGATTTTCATTTTCCATTCTTCTTTAAAAGGCTGTGTTTCCTTCTTGTAAAAATAAAAATCACTTTTATGTTTTTATAAAAATGATTACATATCTTAGAAATAACAAAATGTGTGAGCTTGCTGGCATTGCTTAGCATCCTAGTACTTGGGAGGCTGAGGCACGAGAATCAGGTGTTCAAATCTAGCTCAGTTTGAGGATAGAGTGAGCTACATGAGGCCCTGCCTAAATGGTGGAGGGGAGGGCAGCGAATTTCAACCAACAAGCATATAAAAAACGCTTTTAGGGTTGAGCGGTGGTGGCACATGACTTTTTCTGGAACTTGGGAGGCAGGCAGATCTCTGAGTCTGAGGCCAGCATGCTCTATCTATAGAACCTTTTCTCCAGCCTCCAAAAGAAATACTTTTTTAAAGATAAAAAATAATTCTGAACAACAAAAAGGCTGTTCATGCTACTAGACATGGGATTACATGCTTCGTTAAATCAGTTTCAAGGAACAGGTCCCAGCATTGTTAATTTTGTACCAGTTCTTGTTAAGGCGTTCAACTCCTAATGATGATTTCGATTCTGTTTTCTCATTAGTGATTGTTCAGTGCACAAGAGAGGAGTAAATTGAATGTGATCAGTATGGAAGCTGGGCTATAATGCAGTTGGAAAACGGAATATACCTATAAGGACTATTAAGAGCAAATTCTGCAAAATAAGAACTGTTGAGAAGAGCAGCATCATTAAGAAAATTAAAAGAGATGTATAATGTAGGTATTTATGAATTGCTCCAGGTGAAGAATCAAAATTTACACAGGTAAATCCCATCTAAACTTATCTTTTGTCTCAATATGCATGCGCATAAATTATTTACAAAGAAATTCAAGGTGAACTGGCTGCTCTAGGCTTTTTCTTTGCTGATCTGTCTAACTCAGTACGTGACAATCTGAACTGAGGCCATCTGACTCCGGGTGGTAGTAATTGCTTCCATGCCACCGTAACAAAATGCCCGACAGGTGTGACTTTAGAGAAGGAAGCTCTGTTGTAGCTCTGGGTTTCAGAGAGCTTCGGTCCATGAAGGCACAGCAGGTGGCAGGAGCAGGTGGCAGGAGCAGGTGACAGGAGCAGGTGGCAGGAGCAGGGGGCAGGAGCAGGTGGCAGGAGCAGGTGGCAGGCTGCAGATCGCACCCATTACAACAAACTAGGAAGCAAACAGTGAGGCTGAGACCAGGGGTAGACCAACACCCCAAAGGCCCCCTCCTAGTAGCCCACTCTGTCACCTAGGGAAAAGGCATCCAAAACTTGAGCCTATGAAAGACATTTCAGATTCAAATCATAACACAAGCCTACTGCTCCCCCTTACTCTGACCTTCCCTCTAGCTGATTTCATAAAATGCCCAATCAGCTAAATACAGTTTGAAATTAAGTTCACAGTAACTTTTCCATATTTTGTTTGGCTCCAGATGTTTAGAAAATGTCCCTAGCGGGGAACCATAAGACTCTCAACTTCATGGTCTCTTTGCACCAAGCAAAAGCAGCTTCCGGACAATTTCGTTGAGTTTTATGTTGCTGAAGATTCTTTTCATTTTACAAAATGAAGTCAATAGTGTTCTCCATGTAGCCTTTAGAATAGTTGTGTAATGTGTGAAATGCCACACAGTCAATAAGAGAGACATACACACTAGGAACAAAATGAATATAAGCAACCTACTGTTCTCGTCTGGGACACTATCACCTTTACAGGACTGATGAGTATCGTTATTGTGATTCTAACCAATACTATTAACTCTTTCTACAAAGTGGTTTCATAACATTTCATATAAACTTCTCAATAAACCTATGGGGTAGTTTGTATCTATTTTCTGTGGAGAATAAGGATTTATGCAAATTGGCATACCCTAGCACATTCCATCAATAAGTGGAAGATACATGGAATTTGACACAGATTCCAGCCAGATTCTGTGTGTTTCCACTGAACGGTTGTTGAAATATGAGTGGCGGGGCTGTATCCCTGGCACCCGGCCGCCCGCATGGCTAGCTTATGCCCAAAAATAATTACACAGAAACTGTATTCTTTTAAATACTGCCTGGCCCATTAGTTCCAGCCTCTTATTGGCTAGCTCTTACATATTGATCTAACCCATTTCTAATATTCTGTGTAGCACCACGAGCTGGCTTACCAGAAAAGATCTTAACCTGTGTCTGTCTGGAGTGGGAGAATCATGGCGACTCCCTGACTCGGCTTCTATCTCCCAACATTCTGTTCTGTCTACTCCACCCACCTAAGGGCTGACCTATCAAATGGGCCAAGGCAGTTTCTTTATTAACCAATGAAATTAATACATAGACACATGCCCCTCCTCCATCAAACGGTGATGTCGGGTGAATATGAGGACATACTTCTAGGGCTGTCTGTTAACTTCAGGAGGAGTCCTCTCCCCTGTCTCAATGAGCATATCTTGTCAGTAGCAAGATATGCTCATTGGTTTCATCTAAGTTTTATAAGTCAACCTGCCTCAGAATTCTTTGTATTTCATGGAGTTTGGCTAACAAATGTGGAAGACAGATAACAGATGGGTCCAGGTAGCTCCCACTCCTCATGTTCACTACTGAGAACCCTGGGGCAAGGTGCATCAATCTGAGAGATAAACAGAGAGTATTTTTCCCTCCCCTTAGATTCAACATACATTTGGTAGAGTGCATGTATGTGCAGTGTCGACTCCTGAACCAGGCCTGTTTGTCCACAGTGTTTCTAGCACACGAAGGGCAGAAGCAGGGCCAGCAATCCACTGACTCCAGTTAACGATTGGAAAGGTTTGTGAAAGATGTGTTTTAATTACATCGCATCATGACATTTGTCAAAGTCAAGCATAAAACACAGAACTTGTGTGGCGCATTAACTGGGAAGACCGTATTATTTCCACTTCACATCAGAAGGCTTGTAACTACACATCTGTAGGACGATCAAAGAGTATAGAGAGTCTAGAGGAGGATGGGCTGCGAGGCACGTGCCTCTACTTCCTGAAAGCTGGAAGTAGAGGCAGACCTTCTGTGACTTTGAGGCCATCCTAGTCTACATAGTGAGTTCCAGGCCAGTCAGGGTTACACAGTGAGACCCTGTCTCAACAAACAAACACATGAGAACATACAGCACAGGTCTCAGTGGCCTGTTGAGCTCATTTCAAAGACATTGAAAACCTGAGACTTTCTTTCGCAATAAGGCTACGTTTGTTCTCTGCGTATGGATACCAAACACACCAGCAAATGCTAATGACTCTGATTTGTTATGCCTTTGCTTCCATTCCCTTAAGAAACAGTGGAGTAGATGAAGTCTGAAAGAAATTTGGAATGAGGAAACATGAACTTTGCAGATGTATCTGTACATCTAGGTCTCATTTATCCAAAAAGACGAAAAAAAAAAAAAAAGACTTTCCCAACTGACTCAGAGTTTAAAATGTGACAAGACCAAGACAGCCTTTGCTGTAATAGGAATACATCATTCCCAGGATCCAGTTCTTCACCATGCCCGACAGTCTCTGCTGCTAAAGAACCTTCTATACAAGCAGCACAGGTTATCCTACTGCTTTTCGGGTGCACACAAGCATGCGTGTAGAAGGCTGAAGACATGGGCAGAACTGAACGTTCACTGATGTAATGGATAAAAGCCACAAGTGGTATTTTATTTGTGAAGATGCTAGCATATTTTACCTCGGAACAGCTTCATGAGTGCAGTAGATACCAGGATTTATAAGATTTACAACAGTTTCATGTGTTTGAAAAGATTTATGGTCTATTAAATGCTGCTTGTTAGAGAAACACACTAATAATAACCATCAATAAAAGTGTACAGAGCTGGTCTCCTGATACATGTCATCTAAGCGCTTGGGAATCTGAGGCAGGGGGTTTTCAAGTTTAAGACCAGCTTGACATATTGAGTTGAAAACCAGCCTGAGTTACAAGAGCAAGACTCCAACAAGAGAAACAGGTTATATGGAGAAAGTAAAATAGGAGTTGCTATTGGGGGGTGTTTGATCACACTGTGAACCCCGAGTTAGCATTTGTGTTAATTAAACAAAATTAACCTTGAGTCAAGAGGCTGAGTTAGCAACTAGTTGACAGAAAGAAATCATAGAGCATCTAGAGGGCATTTGGAAGAGAGAGAGAGCTACTGAAAGGGTGCTCTTTTGGGGAGATGCCATCAAGGAGAGAAGATTTGCTTAGTGCAACTCAACCTTTTGAACTAGCAGGTTTTCACCCCAGCCTTTGATTCTCGAATTTTATTTATAAATAAAATAATAGAGATTTAGTTAAAGCCACCCTCAGTGGCAGCAGCAGTGCCAGGACTGGTGCCCGCGGGGACAGAATGCCTGCCAGGCTGCAGCCTGAAAGCCCAGGCCACTGCCAGAGAAGCAGGCCCGTAACCGCAAAATCTCAACTGCTGGCTGAGATAGCAGGAGATTAAGGCACAGTCACTGTGCCAAAGATAAAACAACAGATTGAAGAAATGGCTCAGTCAGTAAACTGCCTGCTGTGTAAGCATGAGGACCCAGATCCATCATTGGCCACCATGTCAAAGCTGAGCATGATGGTACATGCCTGCAAACTCAGGAAGGGAAGAAAAGACAGGAAATGCCCATGGCTTGCTTGCAAGTCAACTAGCTAAGCCAGTGAGCTCTAGGTTCAATGAGATGTGCTGTCTCGAAAAATAGGGGGAATAATTATTAAAGCAAATGGCCATTATTGACTTATGGACCCCCCCCTCCACAGACACACACACACCATTAAGAGAGCAAACAGACTATTACAAAAATAAGGTTTTTGTTTTGTTTTGTTTTTTTGTTTTTTGGTTTTTCGAGACAGGGTTTCTCTGTGGTTTTGGAGCCTGTCCTGGAACTAGCTCTTTGTAGACCAGGCTGGTCTCGAACTCACAGAGATCCGCCTGCCTCTACCTCCCAAGTGCTGGGATTAAAGGCATGCACCACCACCGCCCGGCTCAAAATTAAGTTTTAAAATTCATCAGCTATTATTTTCTAAGTCACATTAAATATTGTTTATTATCTTTAAGTACAAATAGGTTTTGACGCTGGTGAGCAGACGCAGGGAGAAACATTTCTTCTGTCAGATCAAAAAGAGCTCAGAACTTTATAACCCATAGAGGGGCTCATGACAGACAAGTCAGCGGGTCAGCTTGAAGACAGACACTGTCCAGAAGATACACAACATAGGACTCAGGTACCAATATTGAGTTTTATATTCAGCACTCTTTGGGGAAAAAAAAAAAAGTGGGAGGAGCCAGCCATGATTGAGCATTGCTGTAATCTCAGCACTCAGGATGCTGAGATGGGAGGATTTCTGTGAGTTTGAGGTCAACTTGGGCTACATAGCAAGACTCTATCTAAGGTAAAATTGTGAGACAAAGTGGGCTTTCGGAAGGTGTGTGTTCCATTGGCCACGGTGGTACAGCAGTTCTTTTCCAACTTTTTTAAGAAATTAGGTGCGATCCAATCTACACACAAAGCATGGTGTTAGTGTTTTTCCAGTCCTGGAAGCTCTTGCTTAGTGGTAAGTCCCACAGCCATAGGGTGGGAGCAAGGAAACACTACCACTCTCAAACTGGGCCTCGGGCTGGAGAGATGGCTCAGGGGTTAAGAGCACTGCCTGCTCTTCCAAAGGTCCTGAGTTCAATTCCCAGCAACCACATGGTGTCTCACAACTGTCTGTAATGAGAACTGGTGCCCTCTTCTGGCCTGCAGGCATACATTCAGACAGAATACTGAATACATAATAAAAAAGCCGGGCGGTGGTGGCGCACGCCTTTAATCCCAGCACTTGGGAGGCAGAGACAGGTGAATCTCTGTGAGTTCGAGACCAGCCTGGTCTACAAGAGCTAGTTCCAGGACAGGCTCCAAAGCCACAGAGAAACCCTGTCTCGAAAAACCAAAAAAAAAAAAAAAAACAAAAAACAAAAACTGGGCCTCCCCCGAGGGCGAAGAACACAGCACATGGTCCTTTCTTTCCACAACTGTAAGAGCTACACTAGGTTGGGTAAGCCTGACTTCTAAGAATTTTAGAATATAATTGAAAAAAGAAAAGCTGAGGTTTTCAAAGCAAAAAACGTCATGCTCAGCTTTTCTCTGCTACCACGCTATCAGCTTCCTGTACCCACATAGCCCTTAGCCTTCTAATCCCTCAGTGATGTCCTCCTCACTGCCTGAGATCCCACGGACTGATGGTTTAGGTAAATTATGTATCAAATCTTGGCAGTCATCTCTCTTGTTTGTAAGAAGATCAAGTAGTCCTTTGAAAAGCACCTGAAGGGCAAAAATATTGCCAATGCACACAAGTTTCCAGCGTAGAGGGCACTGAGTGACAAAGCCCAGCACACACAGCACCCACCACACTTCTGCAGAGCCATCACCCGTCTCCTCTTTCTCCTACCATTTGGTCAATCTTCAGTCTTCATGGCTTCCTAGCCTCTATGCATGATATTCTCTCCATCCTTCCTCACTTCGTCTGATGGGAAAATCATCATCACCCTTGAAGGTACTGCTATGTAAAACATCCTCCGGAAGTTAGTCACCCCTTGCTTGGAGCTTTTATAAGCCTCGCTCTTATCTCTAGGGGAACATTTGTCACATTATGTCAAACTGTATGGTGAGTCTAAGGTCTGGGCCTTAATCATCTATTGATTAATGTAGCCCCTGAAAGGAAGGATATAATCAATGTCTTTTGAATGATGAAGAAGAATTGCTTCATCATTGTCAAATGCTGAAATAACTTAATAATGCTGTTGACTTTCTTTTCGCTAAGTAAGTGTGATAGGAGAAAGAATCAGAGTATGATTATGTCAATTACCACAAGCTTACCCAAAGAATTGAAGAAAAAAAATCTTAAAATCAGAATGTTAAGCATGGCTTTAGTGACAAAAGTGTTTCCTTAACCATGTGCGTTTCCAGTTCTCCTGTCACCAGAACATCATGGGAAAATAACACAGAACCGTGCCCACTTTGTTTCAAAAGAGTTGGCTTGTTTGCAGAACTCGGGGAGGGTAAATCAAGGTTCCTCATGCATGGGGGCCTATATCCCAAGCCCCCGAAGAGTCATTTTAAAAGACCAAAAGAGAATTCAGGTGTGCAGTGGTGGACTCTTGCCTAGCACTCACAGAGATCTCCATCTGGTCTCCAGCACAACAAAGGGAAAACAAATCAGAAAGAATTTTATGGCTGAAAGGGTTGGTTATCGAGCTCAATCCTTTACCACGCAGGAGCCTCATACAATGCCTGATGAATGCTCAACTAGCTTTCACTAGAAACTTCCGTTGTTGGGAAATGACATTACTTAAGAAGGTGTATGATTCCCTGTTCTGACAATTATACTGTCTAAATTAAGCCCAAATCATTAGCCATCAACCGAAGTCTGTCCATCCTTCCCAACTTCTTTTAAATTTCAGTCTTTGCTTCTTAAACCTAGGGCGCAGCCCTCCTATCAGCTCTGTAGCGAACAATCTGCCGCTATATAATCATCCCAAGGCATTTTCAGTGCTGCTCAACCACTTTCATATGCTTTATTATTCAAGTTTTCACCAAGCTAATTAATGTCTTCAGGATACATTCAAATCTGTCTTTAAAATTTCTAAAGGAAAACCTGGAGCATACTCCAAGTGAGACCTGCCCAGTGTAAACAATTTCCTAGAACAGCGCTAACATGTGTCTAACATTCCTCTTCTCCTGTATTCCCTGCTGTTCACACTCATACTCATCCTTACCTGAGCACAGTCGTACTTTGGCAACGGTTAGCAGGAATAGTTGTTTTCTAGAAGTCCTTAAACCTTGAAGAAATCATTATGGAAAACAGTGATTGTTATCTGTCATCTATAGAGGTTTTTTTCTAGAGATGTTTTACAGATTGTCTTAGTTAGGGTTTCTATTGCTTGAACAAAGCACCATGACCAAAAAAATCAAGTTGGGCAGAAAAGAATTTATTTGGTTTACACTTCAGCATTGCTGTTCATCACTGAAGAAAGTCAGGACAAAAACTCAAACAGGGCAGGACCCTGGAAGCAGGAGCTGATGCAGAGGCCATAGAGGGAAGCTGCTTATTGGCTTGCTTCCCATGGCTTGCTCAGTCCAACTTCTTTTTTTTTTTTTAAATATATATGTATATTTCAGTATTGGGGGGAGGGAGTAGAAAAGAAAGCAGCCCCTATGCTGGGCCCTATTCAGTGGCAGCTTCTTGTTCCATAGGGTTAAGGAAGACTTTGAGGAAATAAAAGTTGTTTGGGAAAACCCAAGTGTAATTGCTTCATATGCTGTGATGGGTAGGAGAGATGAAGTGAAGTATGAAGGCCCCTCACACCCTCCATCTTGCCTCAGACTGTGTCCCGGAACCCTGGGGTGGAGAAAGCGCTACTTTCATTCCTGCTTCTTGGGATTGTTGACAGCCACTTAGTGATAGAGAACCACAAGCAAGAAAAGTGACACACCCAGCATGTTGGCGAAGACGGCGAGCTGCGAGTCTGTGATCGTCCTGACCAGCTCCACTGGGCTCTGATGCCACCACTTGCTGTACAAGCTCCAGGTAGCTCAGCCCAACTTCTTATAGAAACCAGGACGGACCAGCAGCAACCCAGGGATGGCACCACCCACCATGGGCTGGACCCTCCCCCATTGACCACTAAATGAGAAACTGCCTTATCACCAGATCTCATCGGGGCATTTCATCAACTGAGGTTTCTTCCTCTGATGACCTTAGCTTGTGTCAAGTTGACACACAAAACCAACCAGTGCACAGCCTTTGCATGACTTTGGTCCCAAGATGGTCCTGGCACACCTGGAGTGCCTTGCATTATCGGGAACTGCACACATTACACAATAAGTACTCACATCGCAGAGGTATGATGTTTTCCTTTGGAAATCAAACAGATTAGATCAGGGCTTTGGAATGAGGAATTTGTTTTACCCCTAAAACAACTTTGTGTAACAATTAATAAACAGGCCTTTGCACAGCACTTCGAGGTTCACTTCATAGGAACTTGCTCCTTGCTGCCAGAGAGCCTGAATTACATTCTGGAGTGACCCTCTTCTTCGACTGACCCTTGCAACACAGAACCCATCTATTTTAGGCTTCTGGACTATTCTGGCCATTGAGGCTGTGTCACGCATGGGGTCCCTCTCACGGCATGGGACCAGTCATTGGTGGGCCACTTCCACAAGTTCTGCGCCTCCATTGCCACAGCACATCTTGCAGGCAGAATAGATTGTAGGTCAAAGGTTTTGTGGCTGGTTTGGTGTCCCAGTGCCACCACTGGAAGCCTTACCTTGTTACAGAAGTTGGCCAGTACAGGCTCCATGTCCTCCATTACTAGGAATGCTCCTTTAGCGTCAGCCTCATGGATGCCTGGGAGTTTCTACTGCATAAGGTTTCCACATTGCCCCTCAGATACCCTCCAGTTCTCTCCCTGTATCCCTCCCTGACAACCTGATCCCTCCTGTTCCCATCTCAGACTGCCCCAGTCCACCCACAAAATCTATTCTATTTCCCCTTCCCATGGAGATCCATGCAGTCCCCCTTAGAGTCCTCCTTGTTACTTAGCCTCTCTGGGCCTTTGGATTACAGCATGGTTATCATTTACTTCACAGCTAATATCTACTTATAAGTGAGTACATACCATGGTTTTCTTTCTGGGTCTCGGTCACCTTACTCAGGATGATTTTGTTTTTCTAGTTCCATCTATTTGCCTGAAATTTCATGATGTCATTTTTTAAATAGCTGAGTAATACTTCATGGTGTGAATATAAATATACTACATTCTATTTATTCATGTCTCATGTTGACAGACATCTGGGTTGTTTCCAGTTTCTGGCTGTTATGAATAACAGTGCTATGAACATAGTTGAACAAGTGTCTTTGTGGTAGGATGGAACATCTTTTGGGTATATGCCCAAAAGCAGTATAACTGGGTCTTGAGGTAGATCAATCATTTCCCAATTTTCTAAGAAACTGTCATATTGATTTCCAAAGTGGCTGGACAAGTTTGCACTCCCACCAACAGTGGAGAAGTGTTCCCTTACTCCACATCCTCACCAGCAATAGCTGTCACTTGTGTTTTCGTCTTGGCCATTCTGACAGGTATAAGATAGAATCTGAAAGTAGTTTTGATTTTCATTTCCCCTATAGCTAAGCTAAGGGTGTTGAACATTTCTTTACATGTTTCTCAGCCATTTGAGATTTCTGTATTGATAATCCTGTTTAGATATGTACACCATTTTTAATTGGATTATTTGGTTTGTTGATGTCTAGTTTCCTGAGCTCTTCATATGTTTTGGATATTAGTCCTCTTTTGGATGTGGAGTAGGTGAAAATCTTTTCCCGTTCTGTAGGCTGCCACTTTCTGTTGATGGTGTCCTTTGCCTTACAGAAGCTTTTCAGTGTCCTGGAGTCCCATTTATTACTTGTTGATCTTAGTACCTGTACTATTGGTGGAAGGCTTTTAAATGGGTTCTGGGACCTGAACTCAGGTCCTCACACTTGTGCTTTCTTCAATGAGCCATCTCCCTAGCCTTATATACATTAAATATAAATAAAATATGTTTTGGAGAACTGATCAAAAGTGATATGAATTGGTTGGAAATGGCATGTAAAAAAAGGATGATTTCTTAAGGAGATAAGTGTATTTATTTGTAATATGGCTATAAAATAACAAAAATAGTTTAACTGTATTTTTAAATATTGGAATAACTTTATCATAAATATTTGGAATCAAAACTTTGTGAGTGAGCGGCAAGGCCTGGTAGCAAATGCCTTTAATCCCAGCACTCATGAAGCAGAGGTGGCAGGGAGGGGGTGCTATGTGAGTTTGAGGCCAGACTGGTCTACATATTGAGTTCTAGGCCAGACAGGGTTATATAGTGAGACTCTGCCTCAGACATTTAAAATATATAATATATATAAACCCAGTGTCATCAGTTATGTCAGAATTTTCTAGGCATGGTGCTCAGTATTTGCTGCAACTCCTTTTGTAGGCCCTTTATCCAACACCTTGCTCTTTTCCTTCTCTTATCTAATTATCTGAAACTTTAGAGGAGTAGGCACCGCCCAATGAGGGTACGCGGCTGCCCTGGTCCTATGGTTGGGATCCAGAGACCTGGGAGTGACATCATCTTTAACAATAAAATGCCCCTCTGGGTGAGCAAAGGCCTACATAAGAAATGCAGATCTGAGGAGCTGCAGCCCAGTTCATCCACCATCTCATTCACTCCAGTTTGATACAACACCAGTCGGTGGCACTTCCGAAGAATCGTCTCTGAAGTCATCGCATGGTAAGGTCACCTCTTAATTGTCCTTTTAGGTTCTGTGAGACTTAGATAATTGAACAAGTTTTTAATACATAATATTTTCTGCCAACATTATGCCATTTTTATTGTAAACTGTTAAGGGGAGATAAATTTTGCTAAATATAGCAACAAAATAAATTTATGGTAAGAAAGTCATGAATCATCTGTTCTTATGATGAAAGCTTCTTGCAAAACCACCTGAAAATACAGAAAATTGATGAACATTAGCATGATACACTTTAGCGACCTCCTTATTATTATTCAAAAATTTGGAATAAAAGGCAGGCTGGTAGAGAGACAATAACTCTGATGTAAAAAGTTAACAATAATTTATCATGTGGAGTGTATGTTTATTTTCCTGTAGGGTATTCATATCTATATTTTAAATTCTATGGCTTCTAAGGAGCTTAGCCTGCATACTAAGGTTGCAAAATTTTCCTTTCACTGTTGAATATTCATGGCTTTTATATAAAGAACAGCATTTTCTAATTTGAAATTGTGCAGGCATTTAAGGATGCTCCACGGTCTTCCCAGCTCTTTTCAAGGCATCCCTATATAAGAAGTCTTTCTTCCTCAGAAGAACAAAAAATAAAGTGGAGATGTCACTAGGTCACCTGAACTGATAGGACTAGACATCAGTGGACCTACAGATTAAGCCAAAAATATACATATTGACTTATGAGCAAGAAGAAAGAACCAGAAGTTATACTAAGCTGTAACTGTTAAGTTGAAGTCGTAAGATGCAGACACTCATTTTTTAAGGGTCAAAGTTCCAAGAACAAGCTATAAGAAATTAATTGATTTTAAATGCATTGACATATTTGTGTGTGTATAATCACACATGTGGATATGTGTGTGCATATGAGGCCAGAGGTCAATGTTGGATGTCTTCGTCTCTCATTTCCCACCTATTTTTTTTGAAACATTCCCAATACTAGAATTACAGGTGCATTGTTGCTGTGGGTGCTGGGGTCTGAGTTCAAGTCCATGACTGTACAGCAAGCCCTTTACTAGCTGAGCCTCCTCCTAGCCATAACATACATTTTTTTTCATTGTAAGAGGTGTGTACATTATTAATAAAGACATAAAAATTAAACCTTATATTTGGACATGGGGGCTAATGCCTGAAACCCCAATGTGCCAGAAACCAAGGCAGGAGGATTGTAACTTCAAGGTCAGCCTGGGCTACATAGCAAGATCTCATGATAAAAATAAAACCCAACAAATTTAGTATTTATGGCTGTTTGTGATAGTATCAAATAATCATTCAAACAGTGTTTGCTCACTAAATAGTGATAATTTACCTAATTAATAGATTAGTGGATTTCAAGCATATCACAAACACATAGGCATAGCCAACATAAGAGAGGGAAGAAATAGGAAAAAAATTCTCCACTCATCACGTGCTTAAAATTTCATGTTAAAGTTTGCACAAGAAATTCAGAAAGCTACCTAAGAAAGGCATGTAGCCAACGTCTCTAAGTCATGGGTGCCTGTTATATTACTAATGTAACCATCATTTAAAGAGGCTGATTCCAAAGACGCATGAAAAAACAGCTCAGCTGATCACTGCGACATCAGCTAACTGCTGATTGCTTAAGTGGTTAGGAACAACGACTACCAGGACTAGAACGCTGACAGTACTCTAAACTTTCTCAATGTTGCTTCTGCTTTTAGTAAAGACAATGTCTGTGAAAGCGATGGCTAAAGTCATGATCGTCATGCTGGCGGTTTGTCTTCTTGCCCAAATAGACGGGAAACCCATTAAGTAAGTGCTGCACTGGGGAGACGTGGACTTGAGGGTCTGCGGTAGGTTTTTATGATGCAGACATGAGGAGCTGATAGAGCGGTCCTGTCTTTCTCCTCTTTCTAGGAAGAGAGCTGTCAGTGAAATACAGCTGATGCACAACCTAGGCAAGCACCTGGCCTCTGTGGAGAGGATGCAATGGCTGAGAAAGAAGCTGCAAGATGTGCACAATTTTGTCAGCCTTGGCGTTCAAATGACTGCCAGAGACGGCGGTTTCCAGAGGCTCGCTAAGAAAGAGCAAAACGTCCTTGTTGATGGCAACCCAAAAAGTCTTGGAGACGGAGACAAAGCTGATGTGGATGTATTAGTTAAGGCTAAGCCTCAGTAAAGGGCAACATTATATACTGTTGTCTTTTCAAGCTCTCTGAAGATCGCCAAGTGCTAGCTAATACTTCTGTAATGAAAATCTGGAATTTTTTTATTCCACTTTTGCTCATTTAAGGTCTCTTTCAATGATTCCGTTTCAATAAGTTCTTTTTAAAATATGTTACTGCAGAACTTATAAGAGAATAAATTACACATTTCCACTTCTCTCCTTAAATACAAAATAAAACTTTAGTGATCATGAATCAAATAATTAGTGTTTCTTACTTGTTTTTTGTTTGTTTGTTTTTGGTGTTCTGAGACAGAGTTTCTCTGTAGCTTTGGAGTCTGTCCTGAAACTAGCTCTTGTAGCCCAGGTTGGCCTCGAACTCACAGAGATCCTCTTGCCTCTGCATCCCGAGTGCTGAGATTAAAGGCGTGCACCACCACCACCCAGGGCGTGTTTCTTACTTGTTAAAACTGTTCCTCAGGGCTGGCTCAGAAGTTAAAACTGTTCCTCAGGGCTGGCTCAGAAGTTAAAAGCAGCCGGGCGATGGTGGCGCACGCCTTTAATCCCAGCACTCGGGAGGCAGAGGCAGGCGGATCTCTGTGAGTTCGAGACCAGCCTGGTCTACAAGAGCTAGTTCCAGGACAGGCTCCAAAGCCACAGAGAAACCCTGTCTCGAAAAACCAAAAAAAAAAAAAAAAAAAAAAAAAAAAAAAAAAAAAAAAGAAGTTAAAAGCACATACTGCTCCCTCAAATGTCTTGAGTCAGTTCCCAGGATCTGCATCAGGTGGCTCATAGTCACCTGTAAGACCAATTCCAGGAGGATCCAATGTCCTTGGCCTCTGCCGGTGCCTACGCTTGTATACACACACCCACATACATATAAGGAATTTAAAGTAACAAAAATCTAAGTGAATCCTATATCTCTTGTCACTATGCATCCCAAACAGTTTTATTGGTATGGGTTTGTAAAACAACACAAGAAAACATTTCTTTAACTCATTTACCAAAATTTGATATTTTGAACATTGCCTGTTTTTAATTCCAGAGTTTAGATCTCCAAGTTCACAATAGCTGTGCAGTGCTTCCCCCTTCTTCTCAGAAAACCCAGTGAAATACTTAAGAAACAGGGTAGAAAGTGATCTAAGATTGGACTACAAAGCGTTTGCCATTACATAAACTCCGTGTGTATCTATACTCTGAACTCCAAACTGCAAGGAATAGAAATACAATGTTTACCCATTATTTACCAATCCTCTTTTAGTGCCCATTGTGGGTGATATACTCACTGATCTTGTATTGCACAGACATGGTTCTTGTTTCCATAGAGTCCCCAAACTTAGGCATTAATTCATGCTAACTTTGAGGACTGCTAAGTACGAAAAACACAATATACCACAGAGGGGCAAAATACAGAGCCTGTGGTGTGTAGATCAGTGAGATTGTACACAATATTGTACAATAGTGGAAATATTCCATGTTCTTCTGCCTGGAATGATAGTCACATTCATGTTCATCTAAAATGTGGCTAGTGTAGTTGTGAAAACTGATTTAACATGTTTGATTGATTTAAACATCAGCTTGTGGTCAGTACTGGACCTCCAAGCTGTAGGTCCCCCTAAACACCTGCCTGTTTCCACTCCAGCTACTTAGTGCCATAAATTAGATTTTATATACGCCTGTAATAAGAGTGAACACATTTATTGGTTCTTTCTTTTCAAAATAGTAAAACTTTCTATTTAGACGTTTTTAGTTAAACATATGTACGCTTTATTGAAAAACTAAAGAGAAAAAGGCTGACTGTGGTGACATACGCCTTCAATCCCAGCACTGAGGAGGCAGAGGCAGGGAAAGCTCTGCAAGTCCCAGGCCAGCCGGGCCACACATCAAGTTCCAGTCCAGTCAGGGCTGCATAAGGAGAGCGTCACACAAGAATAAAGGGGGCAAAAAAATTAAAAAAAATAAATAAAAATAAAGGGGGCAGATGAACTTACTGTTCAGGTGATGCAGTAAACTTTGCCAATCAGTCCTTCTTTGATCACGGAGCCTGTCTTTGCCCAATTTTATTTCTTCTCTCATATCTAAATATTTTTCAGGTTAACTAGTCTAGTGTTCTATTTTCAAATATTTTGTTTTGCAAGACATAGAGTCAGTCTTTTTAGCCTAAGTCCAGTCTTCCTATTTTCATGTTTGTGCTAGTAAGCATCTAAATTAGTTTCAGATAATGAAATTGATATTAGAATGATACAAAAGCTTTTCAACTACATTAACTAGAAACTAATTAATTAATTAGTTAATTAATTTTTTTATACAGGGTCTCTCAATGCAGCTGTGGCTGTTCTAGAACTCTCTATGTAGACCAGGCCGGTCTCAAACTCATAGAGATCTGCCTGCCTCGACCTCCCTAGTGCTGGGATTAAAGGTGTGTGACACCATGTCTGGCAACATGACGTCACCAGAATGACTACTGGGTATGTGGAGAGGTTTGTGGGGTGGTCATGGGCTCCAGTTCTACCACATTATCTTAGGATTGTCCCCATTCCAGGCAGCCGGGAGTATGGGAATATTATGGATGGGCCAGACCTGGAAAAGCTGATATTCTTTTTAGACACAACTGCAAAATTAAAATTACTTATTAGCTTTAGGACAAATTATTATCTTTATTATCTCATTTAGTTTATCCAGACTATATGGTTCCTACTTGGCTCTTTTTATGCTTTTTTAAAAAGGTTACATTTTCTTTGGATTTTATGCAACTCATGTTGGTTACTAAGTACTATACAGATCTGTGTCTATCCTGCAGGTCACTTAAAGTTTTATTATTTTGCTAGTTGATAAATATTTTTGTGCAGAAGAATATTCAAGTTTTCTCTTACATCCAATAATCTTGCAGTATCTCTTTACTAAGTAAATTTTTTTATCTTTTGATAAAATTTATTTTTCTAGACCATTGATCACGCAAAATAATGGCACACTTACCTCTTTCCTCCCTCTTATTACACATCTTTGTTTCTTATAGTTAAATACAGTACCTATAATATTTTATTTTTAATTCACAAAGGATGATACTTTTTTTCTTAATCTATTCTCGACTTTAAAAATGTTGTGTTGGCCGGGTGGTGGTGGCGCACGCTTTTAATCCCAGCACTTGGGAGGCAGAGGCAGATGGATCTCTGTGAGTTCGAGACCAGCCTGGTCTACAAGAGCTAGTTCCAGGACAGGCTCCAAAACCACAGAGAAACCCTGTCTCGAAAAAAGCAAAAAAAAAAAAAAAAAAAAAAAAAAAAAAAAAAAAAGTTGTGTTGTCAGGCGGTGGTGCTGCACACCTTTAATCCCAGCACTTGAGAGGCAGAGGCAGGCAGATCTCTGTGAGTTTGAGGGCAGCCTGGGCTACAAGAGCTGGTTTCAGAACAGGCTCCAAAGCTTCAGAGAAACCCTGTCTCACAAAACCAAAAGTAAATAAATAAATAAAAGTGATGTGTTAATAATTTCCCCAGAAAAGAAGTTACTTAACCTACTGTGACATCCCCTCCCTACCTGGTCTGCAAAGGGCTCTTAGGCACACGGGAAGCACTGGACTTTAGAAAACGCTTTCCTTTCCCTGATGTGTCTCAGGGTCACAAACATGCTAAGTACACTGTCTAAAGGGTCTCTATGAATTATAATCCAGTCACAATCTATCCTCTTGATCTCGGGATGTTTAAAGAGCAAGACATGTGGATTTTCAGGGTGTGGTGGAAGATCAGAAGCTGCCTCTGTGCGAATCCGTGACTTAGAAACAAATCCCAGACTTTCTTCGAAAGAAAGAGAAGCAGCGAAATTTTGAGAGTCATCCTGCCAGCATTTGGGGTGGGAGAGATCCACCAGAGACTACCACGGAGAAAAGCATGGTCAGATGTGAACATATGAAGAAATTTAGACAGCAGGAAATTTGGGCTGTGAAGGTGCAAAGGTTCTACTCTCTGAACCAAGGAGCGAACTCGATAGCATGAGGATAGCGATAGAGAATTATGAGCCTAAGCCTGTGATCAGCAAACTGCTCATCAAAAGATCTGAGCCTAAGCACAGGGGAGCACACGGGAACATCATCCTCCCCCCACCCAGGGTGTTTTACTGCTGGGTAGAATCTGCAACTACTGAGACAGGAGTGCTGGCTTCTCTCAGCTCTCCTCCTCTAGTACAGACCCCGGCTCTCTGCTCCCTGGCTCTCTGGCATGTGGGAGATACCACTTGGCTTGCACATCAGACACCCCTACACACACACAAATAAATAATTTCAAATGAAAACCTTCTTTCACGGGTTGCAAAGCTGTGACCAGCATTAGCTCCTGGGAAATAAAAAAGGGAAGCTTCTAAAGTGATTGTAATGTCTAAACAGCAGGCCAGCTCAGCACTCTGGGTGAATGGTAGGAAACACCAGGGTTCCAGCTAAAAAGCATCCCTCCATCTGGAAGATTCCAAGAGACCCGCATAGACGCTTCGCAATGTACTGTTTTAGAATTAGTTTCTTTTCTTCACCTTTGGATGTTTTGGTAATTTCATTATGATTTCAACGCATTTAGATCACATTCCTCCCTCATCCTCCTTTCAACTACTCTGGAACCACCCAACCCTCCATCCTCTTTCCAACATCATGTCTTCCTCTTCCTCCTCTTGTATTTCAAGTTTAACGAGTCCTACTGATGGGGACATGTCTGGAGGGTGCCATCTACTGGAGCATGGGTAACCTACCACAGGCTACACCATAGAAGAAAACAGATTCAACCGCTCCAGGATCATCCAAGTCAAAGATGCCTCAGCTAGGATGAAGGCGGGGACAGGAGGAGGGGGTCTCGTGTGTCCCTTCCTTCTTTACTCTGCAGCACTGACTGACTTGATCTCGCACAGTTTTTATGCCGGCAACCCCAGGTTCTATGAAGTCGTGAGTGAAATCGTCATGTTCAGAAAACATTCTGCAACAGCCTTCCCATGCCCTGGACTTTCCAATCTTCCTGTCTCTCGCTTTTCTGCAAGGTTTCCTGGCCTTCTGAAGTGAGGTGGTGAGATATATGACCTACTGGGGGCTGAGCGGGCCACAGTTAACTGTTCTCTGCGGTTTGGCCTGTTGTGATTTTTTATATTAGCCACCACTGCACAGAGAAGAGCGATGAGAAGTGAGAGCTGAACTGTGGGTATAAGTATTTAGAAGGCAGTTTTGATACTGTGTCCCTTTAATAAGATAGTAGCAGTGGGGCCTAGGACCTCCCTAACCACAGGCTCTTAGAGAGGTTTATAATATTACACAGGAATTCCCTCATGTGGAATGGGATGTTAAGTTCAATTAGGAAGCTGTTGGCTACCCAACAGCATTCATAACACTATTGAACCAATGGGCGTATCTTGTCAGGCCACAGATTATTGGAGCTTGCAAGAGTCATGGCTGAGTGGGACCTTTTTTTCTCCCCTAGGAGCCTGCTTAAGCACATTCCAGTACTATGGAAGCTAGCTGGAAAGGATGATGCTGCCAAGTGAGTATCAACTTGGTTTCTCTGCATTCTGTCATCAAACTGTGTGGTGCCTTCAGCAATGGGGTCTTACCGTCACGCTCTGGAGAGTAACCAGGAGCAACGGCTGTAACTATATGCTTTGGATGGCTGTTTTTATTTGTAAAGACCTATCTTTTACTTAATCTTTAATTTTAATGTTTCTTTTCATTATAAACCAAAATATTTTTTATCTTGTGTTGTACGAAGTTTTACTCTTTTGGCTTTTTGGGGGGCCCACCACCCAGTTCCCAAATACACACAGATGTATTCTTACCAATTAATGTCCAACCTTAGCTTGGCTTGTTTCTTTCCAGCTTTTTTTTTTTTTTTAACTTAAATTATCCCATCTGCCTTTTGCTCCTGGGCTTTTTCCTTTTCTTACTAATGTATATCTCACTTCCACTCTTACCCCATGGCTGGCTGGGTGTCTGGGTGTCTGTCTGGGCAGTTGGGCGGCTGGCCCCTCGTGTCCTCCTCCCTTGTTCTCTTGTTGCTCTCTCTCTCTCTCTCTCTCTCTCTCTCTCTCTCTCTCTCTCTCTCTCTCTCTCCTCCAGAGTTCTCCTTCTATTTATTCTCTCTACCTGCCAGCCCCGCCTATCCTTGCTCCTGCCTCGCTGTTGGCCATTCAGCTCTTTATTAGATCAATCAGGTGTTTTAGACACGCAAAGAATCAAAGCTTTACAGAGTAAAACAACTGCAGCATAAACATAAGCCACACACCTTAAAATAATATTCCCCAGCAATCTTGTGTTATTTCTTTACATTCCTTTCTGAAAAAAAAAATATTTTTTTCTAGCTGGGCTTGGTGGTGCACAACTTTAATCCAAACACTTGGGAGACAAAACCAGGCAGATCTCTGTGATTTCAGGCCAGACTGGTCTACAGAGTGAGACCTTGTATGTGTGTGTGTGTGTGTGTGTGTGTGTGTGTTTCTATATATAAATATTTAAGTTTAAACATAATCACATTGTTTTCCCCTTCCCTTTCCTCCTTCCACCCCTTCCCATGACTTCAAAGTTATGGCCCTAATGTTTTTATTGTGGTTACACACACGTATTCCTAAACATATAAATAAAACTTGTTCAGTCCATGCCGTATTACTTGTATGTATGATTTCAGAGCTGACCTCTTGGTGTTGAATATCGTGATCTGGGGCTCTTCCTTCCCCGAGGAAGGCAACTTCTCCTACTCTCAGCATTCCTTAGCTGCCTGTAGTTCTTTGCCTATGGTCAGGGGCCCTGTGAGATTTCCCTTCCATCTTAGCATGTCTATTGATGCCGTCCTTGTTCAGGCCTTGCTTAGGCAGCCATGTTGATGAGACTTCATGAGTGTAGCTTCTCTGACATTCTTAGCCGAGGTAATGTCAGAACTTCCCGTTACTCTGACTTTTCCACCTTTCTGGCCCTCAGCAGCTATGATCCCTCAGCTTTAGATGGAGGAGCTGTGTTGCAGATGTATCATTTAGAGCTGGGCAACCGTATGGCTACTTGTTCTCTGCATTTTGATTGGCTGTGGTTTTCTGAAATGATCATCTGTTGCAAAGAGATGTTTCTTTGATGAAGGGTGAGATACTTATTTGTGAGTAGATGGAAAAATAATTAGAATATACTTAAGAATTACTCTGGTTTAATAAAATGGCAGTTATAGGTTCTCTCCAAGATCTATGACCTCAATAGCCCTGGGTAATTGGCTAGGTTTCCAGTATCAGGCATGACTTCCCTCTTATTAAGCAGGCCTTTTAAAAATTGCTGTATTTGATGTAAATAAAAAGAATACCTAACAGTTTCTTCAAAAGACAAGAATCACTCTCTAAACTGATTATTTTAATATTAGTAAAAGGCATTTGTTAGTTTGGTTTACATGCGAGGTGGTAGGTAATCCAACCCGGGGCTGTTACTGAAACACCTGCTTCGTCTCTTTCACAGGAAACCTAATGAGGCTCCCTGCACAAACCCTGAAAGCTAGGCCCTTCAGTGGCATGCTTGGAAGCTGGGTTCTCTTTAACTTGGGAGAAGCCTATGGGCAAGTTCTACAAACCTTTAAACATTAAAGAAGTCTAGAAATGGCTATCAGTCTGCTGGGAAGACTGAAAAGCTGGTTAGCTGCTCAGCGCAGCCATAGACTGGTTGCCTTAGCAATACCAACATGGTGCTGAAAGTGTGGAAGATTCCCAGAGGGCTGCTGGCCTTTCATCCATGTTAGAGGGTTGAAAAAATTCCCGCGTCAGTGAAGGACGGTAGTGGTAACAGGAGAGGCACCTGACAGGTGCATCAACAAGAAGCAAAGGTAGGCGCGGGACTGCTTTTTTCCCGGACCTCTTTACATCTGGGTCGCTCCAGGGCAGAGCTGCCCACTCTATATGGTCAGGTCTTCTCCCTTCAATTAATCCTTCCAGGAAATGTCCTCCCAGCCCTGCAGAAGCAAGTCTTTTATTTGAGAACCAGAATCACCACCACAGCTCTTTCCCTTTGTCTCGGAAAACAAACCCTTTTCTCAACCCCATCACATCTGTCTTTCTCTCCTGGACAGAGGCTCCTCTCCATGAGACAAGAGAGATCTGGCCCCCGGGGCTGGAGAGAGGAGGGGACCTTTCAGCACAGAGATCTTTGGAGTTAAACTCACAGCAGCTATGTATACCTCCACACGATGGGGTCTGTCGCATTTCATCTCAGGTGGTGGAGGGGCTGTGACAAATTGCTGGCAGCAATGGATGCTAGGGAGAGCAAGTAATTTTTTTCAGTTGTCTAATAAGATGCCTTTCTCTGCCTGTCTCCCTCCCCATTGTTTGAGGTTCTGTGTATGCTACACAAACACTCTCCCACTGAATTAATCCCCAGCCCTAGAAGTAATCTTTCATATCCCTGACCTCTCCATAGGCAGTATTTGTTCACACAAGCCAACTTGTTTATCTTCTGTTGCTGATGCACTTCATCTTATCACTGTGGATTAGCAATCTGTCTCTCAGTATTCTTTTTTTTGACACATAAAGCTGTTTAATTAGGTCGTCAGCAATTTAGAAAACCAGTTTGTGAGGATACATCCCGTTCGTCAGAGAGAACTGAGAGCGCAGGTAGCCCTGCAGCTGAGGAACAGCTTTAATCTTTGGCCGCTTTCTGATCAGCCTTGCGCTGCTCTGTAATCTCATATTTCTCCTCTGTGTCAAAGATCTCGCCCTCCTGATGCCTGGGCTTACGCAGCTGCTTTTTCTTGAAGTAAGCATCAGTCAGGTGTTTGGGGATTTCAACTGTGCTGATATCAACTTTTGTAGAGGTGGCGATGACAAACTTCTGATGTGTTCTTCTCAAAGGAATCTGTTGAGGGCAAGAGGTCCTGTCACAGCAGTAAACCACTCCCAGCTGCTTCAGGAAAACCACTCTCTTGCCCCTGTGGCGCCCAGTAAGGATGCTGAGGACAGTCCCAGGAGTGATGCTGGCACGCAGGCGTCTCACGTGCTGACTGAAGGGCTTTTTGCCATGGCTCAGCAGCTTCCGAGGCACATCTTCGGTAGGATAATACCTGGGCATTTTTCGAAGCTTAACCACCCGGGTACCACCATTCTTGTCACCACCAACTGGTTTTGTGACAGTGGCAAGGACCTTTTCCTTTTTCTTCTTCTTTTCAACCTTGGTTTTTGCAGCTGTGTATTTCCTTTTGTACATGGCCTTTCTGGAATACATAGCAGATCGGGAGTACCTGCCAATCCCTCTAACAAGGACTGGATTTCGGCTGCAATGGGGCTTCCCCTTCTTGAGCTTTTTAGCCTTAGGGTTACCCTTTTTGGCTGCACCAGCGGCAGGGGCATCACCGCCACCCTTCTTGGCTGCAGGTTTCTTCTCTTTTGTATCAGGTTTCTCGGCTTTTTCACCCGCCATCTTGCAAGATGGGAAAGAGAACTAAGGTGTCTCTCAGAATTCTTACAAGGGTCTTGAACAATAAATACACGTTTGCTGAATATGGTTAGAAATTCTCTGTATTTGTTGGATTTTTCTGCTCTGCCATTAGGTGGCAGTGTACAAATTTAGAAATATAAATTTTTTTTTGTTTTTTTCCTAACGGTGCTAGAGAATGAATGTAGAGTCACTAAGCTACACCGCTAGCCCCAAATGCCAGGTTTTAAAATTGAAGTAGGATGTGGACAATGCACCTTGGTTGTCAGAGTACCTGGCTAACAGGCATGAAGGCCTGGGTTGTAGCTCCAACATGGTACAAAACTGAGATTACAGTGCCTTTCACTACTGTTGAAATAAAAAAGTTATGGGAAGTCAATGAACCATGGCAAAGAGCTTATGCTAATTTTTTGGGAGAAATTAATAGCAACTATCCCAAAAGCAATAGACTTAACCTTATAAAGAGAACTTCTTGGATTCTTCCCCACATTGTACGTGATGCTCCAAAACTGGAGTCCATACCTTTTATAATAATGCAAACAAATCAGGGAAGGCAGGATACAAATCAGAAGAATTAAGTAAGGTGGAACAAAGCCCTTATAATTTTGTCTAGAAGGCAGAATTATATGATATTCTCATGGTGCTAAGGGATTTTAAAGAACCTATTAATATAGTTATTGATTCACAATATGCAGAGTTATCTTGAATATTGAAACCGCTAAATTTAAAACCAGATAATACAAAATTGACTTCATTATTTATCCAGGTACAAGACATAATCAGGAATTAGCTTTGTCCTATATACATAACACCACACATTCAATCCCATACGAGTCTGCCAGGTCCTCTAGCACAAGGTACTGCAGAAATTAATCAATTATTGGTTGGAAGCATGTTGCAGGCCTCAGAGCTTCATAAAAAAAACATTATGTCAATAGCAAAGTTTTAAAGAAAGTTTTCTATTACTTGGCAACAAGCTAAGGAGATTATAAAGAGATGCCCTACTTGCTCTTTCTATAACCAAACACTGCTACCTGTAGGGACTAACCCAAAGGGTACTCAAAGGGATGAAATATGACAGATGGATATATTCCACTTTGCAGAATTTGGAAAATTAAAATATGTACAGCACACCATTGACACTTATTCAGGTTTTCAGTGGGCAACTGCTTTAAGCTCAGAAAAGGCAGATTCAATAATCACACATTTATTAGAAGTTATGGCCGTCATGGGTATACCTACACAAATAAAGACAGATCATGGTCCAGCATATGTCTCCAAGAAAATAAAACAGTTTTTTTGCTTATTATAATATTAAGCATGTTACATGTATACCACACAATCCTACAAGTCAGGCAGTTATAGAAAGATCAAATCAAACTATAAAGGATATGTTAAACAAACAGAAAAGGGTGGAAAATGCCCCCAGAAATAGATTACATAATGCTTTATTAACCTTGAATTTTCTTAACGCTGACGAGAAAGGTACAACAACAGCAGAAAGACATTGGATAATAGAAAAGTCTTCTGAACTAAATCAACAGTTTATTTCAAGGATGAGTTGACCTCACAATGGAAGCCAGGAGATGTCCTACATTGGGGAAAGGGGTTTTGCTTTTATTTACACAGAAGAAAAACTATGGATACCATCAAAATTAATAAAGATTCAGTTTGAAAAGGAGAAACCTCTTGAAAAAGAGAAATGACAGCTCATCCACAATAGTGACAACCATACAGATGGTAAGGAAACCTCAAAAGGGTTGGGGCAGGGTTCTGTTCTTGTCTTTGCAGGAAAATACTCATCTTCAAAAATTTGAGAGAGCCTGGATGTTTGAATGCTGACAGATGGAAAAATAACTATCCACTAAAGATCATTGAGAAAAAGATCAAGATTTTTGCTGTCAGGTAATTGATACACATACATTTATATATATATGTATGTATATGTATATATATACACACACACAGAGAGAGAGAGAGAGAGAGAGAGAGAGAGAGAGAGAGAGAGAGAGAGAGAGCTGCTTTTGGAGTTGGACACTGGCTCTGTTCCTCTCTAAATCCAAGCATGTTGTTAAAATAAAAATTCGGATTTTCTGTCTCATGTCAGGAGCCATGATATGGGACAGAAAGAAAAAAGAATTTAGAAAAAAATTACTTTTCTTCATATCTATTTTTGTCTCTATCATACCTTTCATGAATATATATATATGTCTGTATATGTCTATATAAATAATATTTAAGTTTTCCACAATGAACAATGAATTTTCCTGCAATAATCCTTGAAGTTTTAAGGAAGAAGGTGGGGCCCCATGACAACAACTCCACTTGGTGGATATGACATCATGATGCTGATAGTACTACTATAAGATCTGTTTTGGGTACCAGCTGCTCAAGATGGTTCCAACTTGGTTAGCTGAAATGGTGCATTTTTTTGCAACATTCTGGCCAGACCTCCAAATAGAAACCTCAGAAAAACACTACCAAATACTTGGGAGACTATTTGCCATAATACCAGACAGTAATCTTGGAACTTAACCATCATTTTACTTTCACAGATCCCATAGAAAGAACATTGCCCTCATGACAGCTGGAAGTAATTCTACAAGACGATATTCCCCTCTCCCAACAAAGTTTGTCCTCAGGGTTAAAGGACATCATTTAGGAGTTGATTATAATTAGTATAGGGTTGGGGGTATATTTTATAGGCTCAGGGATCTCTTTGGGAAAAAAAGGAAAAATTGGGATAATAAATTAGTATGAACTTACTCACACTAATAATAGTAATAGAGTGAATACTTGTGAGTTATTATTTATAGGCAATTACATTGGTATAGATTCTTGAATATTGATACAAAGTTAAATTACATTGAATATTGTATGCATGCATGATTCTATCTCTGCTTAAAACATTTTTATGTATTGATACATACTTAACATATTGCAATGTACATTTCTACCTCTGTTAAAGATACTTACTCATACATTTGTTACATTTTGTGGTCATTGTCCTCACTTGTTGCACAGTTATTTATTGTATAATATCCTAATATTAAGTCTTAGTGTTTAAGTTATATAGGTATTAAGAATTATAGATCAATAGTCATCTATGTTTGTCATACTTACAGTTAGACTAATCAGGTTCTTTAGATACATAGAGATTGTATTCTGCATAGATAATCTTCCACCACTTCAAAGAGCTGCAGAATATGGCATTTAAATAACTTAGGGTTCTGTTGAAGTGAGACACAGTTGCTCCTGGCAACACTGATCTATTCCCCAGAGAATGTTGAGCAACGAAGACGCTCCACTTGGAGCTTGTTTTTTTCTTAGAAAACTGGCCTTTGGGCAAAGAAATGTCCATACCTCAACCACTGACAAGGTACACAGTATCCAGAAATGAATAAGCAGGACTGTCAAATCTTGCCAAGTCAGGGTAAGACTGTTTTGAAAATTTTTCTGCCTCTGAAAATGGTCTTTCAGTTATTCTAGGCCTTAGCCAAAGCTGGTTGTTTCAATGTTGCAAATGAGAGTTTGGGTGATTGCCCAGATAGCCAGTTGTCTCTGTCTTTAAATGCACATTTTGGAAGTTCCTTGATTACACTTCCTGCTTACTCAAGTAATATTATTTCCCTTCTGGGGTCATCCATGGGGTTGAAGACTAGATAGTTGTAGTTACTTTCCTCTCATGACTTGGCCAAGTTATTTATTATGCAAGACTTAAACTAGTTAGGGTAGGATAATTATTGAATATATTTGTTCTTATTGTATATAATTTTGTGTGAGGCTTGGAACTCTCTTATTTAAACAAAAGGGGGAGGTGCTATAGGAAGTCTTACAGCCAGTGGCTACCTGCCCGCTGGGGCGTGGCCTCTTATACTCTTTTTGCCAATGTAGAGCATGCATCTGGCCTCTTTTCTGGCTGCGGGATTCCGTTTCTGTTCTCGGGTCCAGCAGAGGATTCTGATTGTGAGTCTATCCATAAGTAAATAACCATCTCTTTCTCAATTCTGAGCTAGTGTGGGATTTCTTTTAAGCATCTTCATCATCACACATTTTGTACAGTTAGGTGGGCACCCAACCTGTTTACAGAAGTGAAAATGCATGGATTGTTATCTTACACCAGTAATTCTCAATCCTCATTTGAGAGTCAAATGACCCTTGCACAGGGGTTCCTTATCAGATATCCTGCATACCAGATATTTATATTATGATTTATATTTATATTATTCATAACAGTACCAAAATTACAGCTATGAAGTAGAAGTGAAAATAATTTTATGGCCGGGGGTTACAACACGAGAAACTGTATTAAAGGGTCACAGCATTAAAAAGGTTAAGAACCAACATCTTACGTGAACAGCCCCCGGCTTTCCAGGAAGCTATCTGTCTTTCAGCAAGCAGGGCTTACAGGTTTCTCTGTCCTTGGGCAAGTGTGGCTTACTAGGTAGAAGCTTTTGTTTTATAGCTCTCTTAAGCAGAGTAATTTAAACTCAAAACATAACGATGGCCCTCACATACAAAATAAAATCAAGTAATTTAGGTGACCAGGGGTTGTGAGATTGTGCAGCTGGCCAAGTGCTTGCCACACAAGCATGAGGAATTTGGTTCAGTTTCCAGTACTCGCAGTTAAAAGCTGGACACTGGTGAAGCAGAGAGAAGAGAAGCCCTGGAGTTTGCTGGCTAGACGGCCTAGCAGAGTTCAAGAGCTCCAGATTCAGTGAGGGACACTGTCTTAAAAAATAGAGTGGAGAGTGACGGGAAGATGCCAGCATCAACCTCTGGCTTCCGCATCAGGTACGCTTCCGCATGCGCAACCGCAAACGCACAGGCACACGCATACCACCCTTCTCCAATTCTAGGCCACTTAAAGCTGACAAAATTGACATACTATGTGAATTTGTTATTTAACAAACTCCGATATTGAGGAAAAACACAAATATGTCCATCTGTTACTAACATAGCTCATTTAGCAAAGGAATTAGTTCATTGTTTCTAAATAAAAACGTCTCTTTCTCTATTAAACTCTTTGGTATTGTGTATTGGTGTTATAGAAAATTTCAAGTATTTGAGTCTTAATCCATGTAGCTAGCAGTTATCATTAGAATAAATCTGTGTTTATTTGAATCAATGGCATTACCTCCTACATACACAGCAGTTCCTCAGAATTTGAGACAGTGAACTCCGGGCTTAAGATGGTTTGAATGAAATCCAACGTCGAATAAAGTTCCTATATTTCATTTGAAATCCAATATTATGATTGTTTTCTAAGAAATGACTAGAGGGGGCTGGAGAGATGGCTCAGTGGTTAAGAGCATTGCCTGCTCTTCCGAAGGTCCTGAGTTCAATTCCCAGCAACCACAAGGTGGCTCACAACCATCTGTAATGAGGTCTGGTGCCCTCTTCTGGCCTGCAGACATACACACAGACAGAATATTGTATACATAATAAATAAATATTTAAAAAAAATGACTAGAATTTATACTAGAACTTGTAAATTATACTAAACATACACCTGATTGGTCCAAAACAGCTAGGATGACTTTCTGCTATTCTAGTAAGTTCTAGGTTTATTTGTTGGGAGTAGAGTGAGGCACATGAAACCTACGAGATATATAACTATATACAATAACGCGACTAAAGGGGTAGTGGCAGAGTGCTATCACTGAGTGTTGAGAGATTTTCTTTAGAAAATGACAGCGTCAGCAGGGCCGGCGCACGCCTTTAATCCCAGCACTCGGGAGGCAGAGGCAGGCAGATCTCTATGAGTTCATCTACACGGCTGGTTCCAGGACAGGCTCCAAAACTACACAGAGAAACCCTATCTCGGGAAAAAAAAAAAAAAAAGACAGTTTCAAGTTAGACATTCTTAGACAGTTTTGAAGAATATGGGCAATTTCCAAGCGAGCAGAATGGCGGCTATGAAAATTTGGTGTGCTACATGACAGTAGTCTTTGTTTACCTTTAGTCTCTAATAGTTGAGTCCTTCTGTGAGGAAAGTATGCTCACTATCCTTTTTTTTTTTTACTTCAAATGCTAATTTCCTCAGCATAAATGTTGGTTTGGAAAACACTTGACATCACATATGGGATCCAAGGAATTTTTTTTTCTTCTTTTTTTTTTTTTTGCGTGAACTAGAAGGTTCTTGGGTTGTTTATTTATTTAAATAAGATCTTTTTCATTTTTTTTACATACCAATCAATTTCCCCTCCTCTTCGCCCTTCCCTTCCCCTTTTCCATTTACCTTCTCCCCATCTATTCCTCCTCCCCTCCATTTCCATTCAGAAAGGGACAGGCCTCCAGTGGGCTTGCACAAGCATGCCACTTCAGGTGAGGCACGACTGAGCTCCTCCCCTTCTGTCAAGGAGGGACCAGGCAATCCAGCGTGGGGGAACAGGTGACCAAAAAACCGCCCACCAGAGAGAGGTCCTGCTCTCACTGTCTTACTAAGAGAGCAAGCTACACACACATGCAGGGCCTAGAGGCTCCCTGACTGTTGTTTTCAGCGTCCATGAGCTTCTGAGAGCTCAGATCAGCTCTTAGAGTATCTCTGATAGCAATTAGGGAAGTCACAAATCTGCTTGCAGTTCAAGTACTCTCTTCACCATTGCTAGCTAGATTGCTAGGAGGAGTCTTAGTGGGGTCAGGAATTTTTTTATTATAGTGACTAGATTTAAAACAAAGGTTTTTTTTTTTTTTTTTTTTTTTTTTTTTTTTTTTTTTTGGTGTCCGGAGACAGGACTTCTCTGTGTAGCTTTGGAAACTGTCCTTTCACTCACTAGCTCCACCAGGCTAACCTTGAACTCAGAGATTCACCTGCCTCTGCCTCCCAGCGCTGGGTTTTACCTCCCGGCTAACAAAGGTCCTTTCACAAACCTGTTTCATATCAACAATACTGAAACCATGTCCTCTTCCTCTTTGCTTATGCCTTTCCCACTCTTCTTCAAATTGGGGAACGTCTACTTTTAAGAAGGGGCTCAAATGTCATTCCCTGGTGAAGTTTTTTTTTCTGTTTTTTTGTTTGTTTGCTTTTGTTTCTTTCGAGACAGGGTTTCTCTGTAGTTTTGGAGCCTGTCCTGGAACTAGCTCTTGTAGACCAGGCTGGCCTCGAACTCACAGAGATCCGCTTGCCTCTGCCTTCCGAGTGCTGGAATTGAAGGAGTGCGCCGGGCAGATTTTGGGTTTTTGAGACAAGTTCTCACTCTAGCCCAGACTCACCTCGAATTCGCAACAATCTTTCTGCTTCTGCCTCCCTGTCGAATCCTAAGATTCCACGAATTGGTGAGCCCCACCTCACCCGCTGAGGACTTAACAAGTCAGCCGCCGAGATCTCAGATCAGCTCCAGGGCTCACTACGGGGAGTACATTCCCTAGCACAGCATAATGGGATTAGGTATTCCTCTGTGGGGCTGAATCCCTGCGGGTGAGAGTTGGGAGTGCCAGGACCGTATCTGTCTCACTGTTTCATCTCTGTAGAGCCTAACATTAGGCACCCGGTAGGTTCGGTATTATCGGCGCGTCCCATCCAGGTGACTCTCCAGGTCCCCAAGGTGGCGCCACCGCAGGCGTTTCACCTGGTGCACCAGTTCCCGCCAACAGATCGTTTGAAATCTAGCGGCGGCGCGGCCGCAGGGGAGCGGAGCGGGTCCCTCAGGACCACCGCCTGCCAGCACCTCGAGCTGCCCGCACCAGCTGGCGGTCCCCCCGGGGGCGACCCTGGCCTCTGCAGACGGGGACGCGCTCCTGGAAGAAGTCTTCCAGGCACTGCTTTGGCCGGAGACGCTGTCCGGTTTTGCCTAACGGTGACCGGAAGGGTGGGGAGAAAGGGGGAGCAGGGATCTGTGGGTGTCCTGAGACAGGTCTTGGCTGGCGGCGTGGTCGCACCGAACCCACTGCTCAGTCCCGCCGGCAGGGACCCCGAGACGCCACTCAGCTGGCCCGGGAACCCGGCACCACGCCCACTGTGGGAGGAGCGCCGTCATTCGCGCGAGAACTCCCCTCGCCTTGCTTCTGCCAAGAGCAAGGTCTCGCGAGAAGCAGCTAAGGAGCCGGCCTGCAACCTGCCGGGGCGGCTGTGGTAGGCGCAGCTGGTGGAGCGGCCGCCTCACACCTAGCACCGGAGGGATCCGGTTGAGTAGGCGGGGGACGCGGGGCGTCGCTCTCGTAGCCCTTCTCCTCGCCCCGCAGTGGACGTCTCCGGGGCCGGCAGGTTGGAGCGGGTCGGGCGCGGGTGGCTGGGTTTGCGGTGGAAGCCGAGGGCGAGGCTGGCTGCTGTGGCTGGGGTCCGGGTGGCTGGCGGCGGCTTGGAGAAGCGTGGGTGGCGCTCAGAGCTCCCGGCTCGGGCACCGGGTCCGGAGAGGCGGAGAAGGGTGATGTTTTGTGGGTTAGGAGCCCGGAGGCCTTTCCCCAGGGGAAAAAGGAGATCCCTCACACCTCCTTTCCAACCTCCTTTCCAGGGCAGAGTAACCCCGTGCCCCGCCCCTTTCCTGTCATCTTTGGGACACCGCAGCGACAACCCGAAGAGGGCGCATCACAATAGGGCGGTGAGTAAGGCTCCCAGTTTGGGGATAAGGTGGTGGGGAGTCGCCCTCTGGGTGGAGGATGAGACACCTGTAATGTGCTGCGTGGCTTTATCCTGTAGCCGTATCAACAATGGTAAAGCTTTGTTTGCCCCTAACTTGCCCAGAAAAGGTTCTGATTTATTCTCTGTAAGACACAAGTCTTATCCCCTCTTGTATTTGGGATTTCTCTTAGCAGTTTGTTAGTGCGGGCCAGTGTGCTTAGGCTCGGCCTTTACCGGATTCCCATTTCTTTTTTTTTCTCTTTAGAAATTTGAGTCTGGGCCCTAATAGAATTACTGTTTCTCGCCCCTTATTGGTATTTGGAGTCCGTGACATGCTAAGAACAGTTTTCCACTTTGCGCACTTAGTATATGAAATTATTTTCTAGCCATGCTTTCCGAGTTCGTGCCTTTTATTTAACAGTCTGAAGGAAGCGGTACAGTGTATTGATTGGCAGTTGGGTTTCTGCTGTTCGTCTCTGCTCCGTCACTTTTCTTACCTCCACTCGCCAAATTCGATCAAAGCTTTTCAGAGAGGGGTTTAGGGATGGGTTCTGAATGAAAGAGACTGGAGAAATCGGAATAAAAGATACAATAATAATAAAGCGTGCGAATGTAAAAGCTAAAAGGGTTTCCGTATGGGAGAGGCCATCTAGAAACCAACCCTGGGCTTTGAACCAAGGACTGATACTTGAATATTAAGCAGAAAGCAGTAGAAAATAACTTGGAAAATTATTTACTAGTAGATAAAGATTGAGTTAATCAAGTTTTTGAGGAGAGTCATTTTTGGAATTTTATGCTTAATAATTTTCTTTGACATCGAGCTTATTATTTAACTTTTATTCTTCTGAGTGGAGAGAAGGCAAGAAGGGAATTTCAGAAGCACAGAGTGTGGCAAAGATCCAGGGTGATAGAGTTCAGAAAGTTCCAAACAATATTTTTGAGTTTCTACACAATTTTTTCACACTCTTAAATTTTGGGCCTTTTACCTCCCCTGTGTTTTCCTCCCACCAGTCTGAATTTTGTTCTATTTCATTCTTTCTGTTCTTCAAAGATATGTGTAATTTTTTCGCTATTATGTGAAATCACAGAGAACTGTAGTCTACTTGTGGCCTTTTACATCTAAATGAACTACTGAAGTGTCCAAGTGATCTGGGAATGCTGTGCATCTCAGAGAACTAGGAATGAGCAATGTTCACATGCCTTCAGGTACTAGACAGATAAGGAGCATGTCAGATGCACCAGAGAGCTGTCTTGTCTGAGAGGCATCAGTGTCCGCATCTGCCTGATTAATTGTGTATACGAACGTGGAGTCAATCTGCATCGTTCTTAAAAGAATATAGGGACTGGAGAATTTTAAATAAAGTCTCCTGAAACAGCGTCATGTGTCCCAACCAAACTTAGTTGTGTTTTGATCTTCAACATGTGAAACTATTTTATTTTATATCTGGTTTAAGAGTAGTATTTTAGGTCAGAATTTTATAATTTTATAGCTGGAAGCAAAGGTTTAAATCAACCTATGTCAGCTAATTTGGATTACAAAGTTTTAAAAGAATTGGGGAAAATGTCAGATCTTATTAAAACTAGTAGATGGGTTTAGTGCACTTTAAATTCAGTGCTCCAGGCCAGGCAGTGGTGGCACATGCCTTTAATCCCAGCACTCGGGAGGCAGAGGCAGATGGATCTCTGTGAGTTTGAGACTAGCCTGGTCTACAGGAGCTAGTTTCCAGGACAGGCTCCAATGCTACAGAGAAACCCTGTCTTGAAAAACCATAAACAAACAAACAAACAAACAAACAAATAAATAAATATGAAAAAACAAAGAAAAGAAAAAAAATACAGTGCTCCAAATTAAACAGGTACTTTATATAGTAGCCTCTCCTTTTCTACACTTTTGCTTTTGTAGTTTATTCCTGGCTTGAAATTATTAGATGGAAAAATTCCAGAAATAAGCCCATATGTTTTAAATTGCATACTGTTCAAAGTACAGTGATAAAACTGAGTTTCTGTCATTATCCCTCCCGGAGCATAAACCACCCCTTTGTCCAAGTGATTGTGACCAAAATGTGCTACCCATGTTTTTGCCAATTTAGTAGTCATTTGGTTATCAGACTGGTTTCTGGTTTCACAATGTGTTCAAGAACCTTTATTTAATGATGGCCCGTGGTACCAAAGTAGTGCTGTTCCTAACTTCTACATGCCAACAAGAAACCATAAAGTGCTTCTTGCATGTGAAAAACATGAATGTTCTGAACTCATAAGGAAAGAAAAACACATGCCAAGGTTGCTAAGATGTGTAACTCTGTGGTTACATTAAGTCCAAGAGACCCTCTACAGTTCATTTCAGAATTCTAGTATTCTTTGTTGTACCTTACCACATTGTGTCCCTGGGCATTGACTTTTACCAAAGGAAATATGGATTCCCTGGCTCATGGGGAAAACCAGAAGGTTGGAAATAGGAGGAAGAAAGTGTGGTGTGATGGAGACACACTTGTGCTTCTTACTTTTTCTCATAAGAAGAATGGATACTTTGGTTAAACTTTGTGCCTAATACATAGTATGACTTAATAGCATTTGTGGAATTGAAGCTTGAGGATTAAAATTCATTTACCCATTAGTAGGAAGTACTTTAATCACATAATCTGCTTCATGTTTTGTTTGACTGTGAGGAATAGGAGTTTTTAGGTCAAACTCCAGTCCCAAGAGATGGGTCTTAAAAAGTGAAGAAGATCTTTAGCTTAGTGTTAAAGGCATGAGAGAAACAGTTCTGAAAAGGAAGATGGAGCAGCTAAATACCCCTCTATTCTTGTGCAATTGTACAAACAGGACTGATTTCCACTCCAGAGTTTATTATGTCTTGTATAAAACTGCAAAGGACATTGTTTTTTTTTTTTTTTTTTTTAAGTCAGGACTTTTGAGGAATTTATAGACTAGATTTTCATTTTAGCACAGTCTTTTCAAGCTCAGCTAGGCTAATGTCTCATCAGCCCCCTGCTTCTCTATAGAACAAGAAGTGAAAATAGGAGACACATACTCTGTAAGATGTTCCTATTTGAGAATTAAATTTTTTGGGGGGGGGATTTGTCTTACATTTGTTCAGAGTGTACCTGTTGGTGGGGGGTGGACTATCACCTCCCCATGTTTCTATAAAGTAAGAAATGTTCTTCTTGCAAGTAGCTTTTCACCCCCCTCCTTCTACCTCTGAAATGATTTCTCAAATGAGGATTAGAAGAAGGGGTTGAATGTCCTGTCCTCAGTGCCTTTGGTTCTGTTTTTGGGTCTCCTGATTCTTAGGACATACATTTTCAATATATTCATCTGTATGGTAGGTTTATCTGAGCAGGCTGGACCTCTATGAGGGAGAAGGAAATGGAACACCTACATGTCTAACTGGGTAAGTTTAATTTACAATTGAAGTGATTTATAATTTGGTCAGTGGCTTTGATTATATTTTTAATCCTCATCTAATGCCTTTGTTTTGTTTCTTTGTTGATTTGAAGTAAAATTATGGCAGAGGTAGGGATGGGGAAAGAAGTAGTTACAGATTTTTGTAACAGAGGAAGCGTTACAAGTTGCACATCCCTAATCCCAAAACCTGAACTCTGAAATGCTCTAAAATCTGAATTCTTCTGAGCTCTTTACCAATCTAATGGTGTTTCATGTGTCAAATTACCTTTAGAGTATGGGTATAGGATGTTTATGAAATGTAAATGAACTTTGTTTAGTTATTCCCAAGATAACTCATATATGCAAACATTCCAGAATTTTAGAAAAATAAATCCACAAATCTGGAAACTGAAACACTTTTGGTCCCAGGCATCTCAGATAAGGATACATAACCTGTTTTTGAGTTTTGTTTTTCTCTCTTTACTAGAATGTTTATTAGGGTTCAAGCTAACGTTGCAGTTTCCTTAATATGGCCTGCTGTTTTACTTTGTGGTCCTTGAAAGCAGTACCACCTTGCTAAGAAGGTAGCAGGCTAGAGCTCAGAGGTAGAGGGCGAGCAGTTAAAATTCAGAGATGCTCTCTAGGGAAAGATTAAAAGCTTAGTAAAGTTTCTGTGTGTGCAGTAGGAATACAGTGGGTCAATACAGCTTTAGAGTGTTTGCATGTCAGAGTTCTGGATTAGTTCAGGTAGAGTCTGAGGGCCCATTCTGAATAGCTCTAGAGTCGGAAACACTTGCCGTCCCAAGCATACTTAGCCTCTGTTTAAGAAAGTAAAACATAAAGAGGAAAGAATTTGGTAAATATGCAACCTTACGTTACAGATTCCTGAAGATTGTAGGGTTTTGTTGCTTTTATCTTTGCCAATAAAAGCAAAGCTACCTTACTTTATTAATTTAATTGTATTATGTTTAAAAATGTAGTGTACCTGTTTATATAATAGTGCTGTTCCTTGATATCCAAGGAGGATTAGTGTTAATCACTGCATGAATACAAAATCCTTAGATAGTGAAGCTCTTTTAAAAGGTGGAGTAATGTTTGTGTATAACCTACACACAATAAGTCCTCTGTATATGTTATGTCATCTTGAGATTACTTAATGCTTAATCCAGTGTAAATTCTGAGCAAATACTTGTTCTACTACATTTAGAGAATAGTGACAAAACTCTAAAATTTTGAGTTCATTAAATCTGTGGGTTTTGAACATGAGTATACAGAAGGTTGACTACTCATTTTTATTTTTGTGGTAGAAGAAATGGTGGATTAGTATTTGGCGGACATAAAATTGACACTTAGTATTTGGCTGGGTATAAGATGAGCGTCTATCATAATGAGTCACTGCTTAAAATACTACTTGATTAGAAACTATGAATGAAGCCGGGTGGTGGTGGCGGCGCACGCCTTTAATCCCAGCACTCGGGAGGCAGAGGCAGGTGGATCTCTGTGAGTTCGAGACCAGCCTGGTCTACAAGTGCTAGGTCCAGGACAGGCTCCAAAACCACAAAGAAACCCTGTCTCGAAAAAGAAAAACAAAACAAAACAAAACAAAAACTATGAATGATATTTTTCTAAGGTCATTTAAAATTGTTGTACTTTATGGTTGTTACCTTGTAGTTTTCATTTTCTTTTTTGTTTTCTTTTGTTTTTTGAGACAGGGTTTCTCTGTAGCTTTGGGACCTGTCCTGGAACTCACTCTTGTAGACCAGGCTAGCCTCAAACTCACAGAGATCCTCCTATCTCTGCCTCCTGAGTGCTGGGATTAAAGGTGTGCGCCACTACCGCCCAATGGTCTTTTAAAATTGTAATCATATTTTTATTTTTGAGTTATATGGAATCATCTATGTTTGAGTTTAAAGCTCACTGTTAGCTTTTGACATTAAAGTTACTTAATCTCTGTAAAAATTTGTTTCCTCACATGAAAATGTGTATAGGACATCCTTGTTAGGGATTTAAGGATGAAAGAGTATTTTAAAATGTTGTGTAAATAGTAGAATAATATAACAATACAAATTGTTAGCACTTTGCTTTTTCTTTATTTATACCCAGAAAATAGCGTATTGGCATTGTTGCTCCTACTATCCTGCCTACCTACCCTGTGTTTTTGAAACATACCCATCAGTTAATATATGTAAATTTTGCCCATCTCATTTAGAGAGGACAAGTTCAAATTTTTATTTACAACCTTTGGCAGTACAATTCTTCAACTACAGTTTCAAAAGTTTTCTTTTACTTTACTCCAATAAATATTGAACAGTAGGAAACCCTTCTTGTTTTTCATGTTGGTATCCATCAGTGTCTGGTATTCGACATTCTATATAATTTGAATGCCAGGTAGAAAATAAGAGGAGTGGGTATATTGAACTCTTTTCTAAAAACCAAAACATTCATTAATTTAAATTGTTTTACTTTCCACTTTAAGATTTTTTGATTATTATTACCTGTAATGAATAGAACATTTTGGACTTTTTACTTGGGAGACTATGTAAAATGATGACTTAAAAATAATATTTATTTATTTATTATTTTTTCAAGACAGGGTTTCTCTGTAGCTTTGGAGCATGTCCTGGAACTTGCTCTTGTAGACCAGGCTGGCCTCAAACTCACAGAGATCTGCCTGCCTCTGCCTCCCAAGTGCTGGGATTAAAGGCTTGCGCCACCACCACCTGGCAACTTAAAAGTAATTACAAATTATTGTGGGTTGTAGAGGATGTTCATACCTCAGAGCATATGTGGAGGTCCAAGGACAGTTTGTGAGATTAGTACTCTTCTTATACCTTCACATGGCTTCCAGAGTTTTAACTCAGGTTACCAAGCTTATAGTACAAACCATCTTTGTCCACTGAGCCCCCTTGTCATCCTCCTCATCCTCATAAAAATACATTTTAAATCTCAGTTACCTAAGAAAGTATTGCAGATAAAAGTTTGCAACAAGGCCTGGAGAGATGGCTCAGAGGTTAAGAGCACTGATTGCTCTTCTAGAGGTTCTGAGTTCAATTCCCAGCACCCACATGGTAGCTCACAACATCTATAGTGAGATCTGGTGCCCTCTTCTGGCCTGTAGGCATACATGCAGTCAGAACACTATACATAATAAATAAACCTTTTTTAAAAAATTGTAACAAATAATTTTTATTGTTTTCTTATTTTTGGATGGACATACAAAGTGCTGACTTATTTTAAAAATATTTCATTCAGGTCAGTTTGTTTTACAGAATATGGGCTTGAATTTCATTTTCTGTTGCTCAGAGAGCAAATGGTACCGTCTGCTCCTTTTAACTCATTTGTTCATTTAGAGGGTGTGTGTGTGTGCGCGTTTCTCAGACCCAGGACCTTGTGCTTTGACATCCTAGTAGGCTCTATTCCTGAGCTGCATCCCTAAGCCATGGGACAGCTGCTTATAGAAACCTGTAACTTCTAGTTAAATTAACTGTAGGACATTCTTCATTTCTTTTTATTAAATTCTCCCAAATTACTAGTTTACCTTCAAAAGAAAATATTTATATTTAGTTTATTAGAGACTAGCAGAACTGTCAAACCATAATATTTAAAAGTATTTTAAAATAATTAATGATCAAAAAATGGGAAGGGAAAACTGAAGCACGCACGTATCATGACCCCTTAGCCGATTAGGATAGTAAATAATACCTAGAATTAGGAAGGCTGAGCCTACAAAATAGATTGACAGTTTGCTGAGTGTTTTATTCCACTGCCCACTCTGGTGGATTCCACGTACTATTTTACGAGGTATGTGAAAATGTTTATCATGCAGCAGGAAAGAGACATTAGAATTAATATTTGTATTGGGTTTAGTTTTTTGAGGCAGGGTTTCTTTGTGTAGCCCTTGCTTTCATGGAACTTGTTCTGTAGACCAGACTGGCCTTGAACTTTAGAGATCTGCCTGCCACTGCCTCAGAGTGCTGAGATTAAAGGCGGGTGCTACCACCTTCCGGTGAAAACTGCGTGTTTAAGACTAATTCTTACAACATTTTTTTTTTATCTAATCTGAGGCTTATTGGGAACTAGTCTGTAGCCTTGGTTCCAGGCACCGATGCCTTCAAGGAGTTTTTGCCAAAAACATTAGCATATAGCAACTAACTGCACATTTATTTATTTGCATTTTTAAGTGCATTGGTGTTTTGCCTGTATGTATGTTTGTGTGACGGTGTCAGATCCCCTGGAACTGGAGTTAGAGAAAATTGTGAGCTACCATGTGGGTGCTGGAAATTGAACCTGGATCCTCTGGAAGAGCAACCAATGCTCTCCAGCCCCTGACTGTACATTCTTGTTTCTTATACTAGAATTCTTTGTTTTAAAATATTGTTGTTGGATTTTTTTAAAGCTTTATTTTATTTATGTGTGTCTGTATGTTTGTGTCTCTGAGTGTATGCACACATGTCTGTGCACATGGAGGCCGGAAAAGAACCTCATTTTTCTGAGCTGGAGTTACTGTTGTTTGTTGGATGCTTGGTTTATGTGGGTGCTGGGATCTAAACTCTGGTCCTCATGATTGTATAGTAAGTGCTTTTAAACACTGAACCATCTCTCTAGCTCCCAAAGGTTTTTCTTTGTTTGTTTGTTAATTTAAATGCGAAGCTTATGGGCTGGAGAGATGGCTCAGTGGTTAAGAGTACCACCTGCTCTCCCAAAGGTCCTGAGTTCAATTCCCAGCAACCACATGGTGGCTCAAAACCATCTGTAATGAGATCTGGTGCCCTCTTCTGGCCTGCAGGCAGAACACTGAGAATACTGTATACATAATCAATAAATAAATCTTTTTTTTAAAAAAAAATGTGAAGCTTAGTGGTTTTGGTGTTTATTCTGAAAGTCGGTATTCATCTATTATTTCTCCTTGACTTTGTTTTTATGTTCCACTTTGAACGTTTTGCTTTTGGGGAAAATAAATATTAGGAAAGAAAGTTCTTTGTTCTGTTTTAGAATCTTATCTGTCATCTTTTTATCTCTTAGAGTTTTGAAATGCCACCACTTTTTATTTTCTGGGTTTGACTTCTGATGTGTTGTATATTAAATCTGAGAGATGATATAGTATTGTGGGGGAAATACCTCCAAATTTGACTGTAGAGATGCAGATCCCAGCTTTGATTGGCGATGCTAAAGCAAGTTACTGAAATCAGTCTTAATTTAAAGGTCTTTGAATATAATTTTTTTTCTTCAAATGGAACATTGCTCAGATTCCTAAGTTACAAAGATATCTAGAGAGTGTTTTTCTGTTACCAAGCGTTTTGTTCCAGGGCAAATTTTATATTGTTTAAAATTAAGAGAGGAAAAATAAATTGTAATATTTTGCTTCTATGCTGGCAGATATAATAGCTATCAGCCTTTCTTTCTGGGTAACATCACATACTCAGCTTCCTGAACATGATGGTCGTGTCAAACTCCAAGGAAATGGCTATATAACACAGGCACATGTGGCTATTTAAGTTATTTTTAAGACTAAGTTAAACAGTCCACTTTATCTAGTTATGGTGGCAGAAGTCTGAACTCTGAGTACCCAAGAGATCGAGGCAAGCAAATCACTGAGAGAGGCTAGCTTGAGCTACATAGTAAGTTTAAAGCTAGCCTAGATTATATAGTGATACTTTGTCTAGAGAAACCAAATAAATTTCTTCAGTTGAAATAGACACTTTTTGAGCCAGATGTGGTGGCACATACCTTGAATCTCATCACTTGGGATACAGAGGCAGGAGGATCTTTGTGAGTTTAATCCCAGCCTATTCTTAGATGGTAATGAGTTATAGGACAGCCAGGGCTATTCCATGAGACACTGTCTCAAAAAAAAAAAAAAAAAAAAAGAGAGACACTATCATTTCCCCCTTTTATTAATTTTTCAAAAAACATTTTTTTTTTAAATTATTTTTTGCATGAGTGTTTTGCCTGCATGTTTGTAAGTGCACTGAATGTGTGCCTGGTACCAGTGGAGGCCAGGAGAGGGTCCCTGCCAAGAAAAAAGCAAAATAAAAGGAGAGGAAAGGGGGAAGGGAAGGACAGAGGATGAATGGAGAGGGGACACAGGAGGAAAAGAGGCAGAGAGTGTGAGATAAGTGAACAAAGTTCTTAATACAAAATCTACGAAGTAATACTTTAGGTGTGGGGAAATAACTCAGTTGGTAAAGTGCTTGAGTGATATCAGGGAGACCTAGCATTCACTTTATATCTTTAGTAATATTTTCAGGGGCTTTATATTTACTTTCCTTCCTTTATTTCCTTCCATCCTTCCCTGTCCGTGTGTGTGTGTGTGTGTTCTGAAGATAGAACCCAGACAAGTATGAGCTACAGTCAAAGCTCTACTTCTATTTTCTTGATATTTATTGAGCAGGTATTGTAATTAGAAATTGGATTATAGTTTTTCTTATTAGTGCTCTTTTCCATGACTGAACTGTAGGTACAGTTGTATGATAATTCTCTTTTTAGACAAGCCACTGTAAAGGCTTCTTATAAAATATTTAGGCTTTGCATTTCTTCTGCTTTAGTGGGTCATATTACATGCCTGCCAGTGTCTTTCATCTTAATTAGTTAATTAGAACATTTTGTAAATGCTTCTATTCAGGTTACACTAAGCTGTACTAGACTGTGGGGGCATGAACATGAATTATACTTTGTTCTTGTCCTCAAGGATCTTGTATAATGAGGGACACATGGTAGAAATATTTTACTAGTCTATATGTATTAATCGTGTACATAATCAACAAAACTATACTTAAGCAATTATTAAAGAAGAAAAATTATATTAAAGGAAATTTCTATGACAAAACCACTTCCAAATACTTTAACTATTTTGTTAATTTATCATGATAAAAACCATATTTAGAAAATTCAAATAACGTAAGAAGGGATCCAAAGAAAAATGAGTTTCCCTCTTACTTTTCTACTTGATATTTCTAGACATTTTATTAAATCCGACTTCCCTGACTTCTCTAAAGTTTTTAATAATAATTCATGATGTTGTGTGTCAGTAGTGGCTCCAGTACTTCATGTGTTGTGTGTTGTTAGATGTGCTCCAGCTCTCTGTAGCTCTGCTCATTTCTCATCACCATCTGCTGCTGCGGCTTATTTCTCATCTTAGTGTTCTTTTAGCTCAAGCCGAATTTGTTTGTTTGTTTTTTTGATGTTTGTCATATCTCTGCTGAGATTCCTTTTTGTTACTCATCAAGACTTTTCTCTTCTTTCAGATCTTTGGATCTATGGGCCTTTGTTTGGATATATTTATAAAGAGTGCTTTGAAGTTTGCTAACCCAACATCTGGGTCCACATGAAGTCAGTTTTTATCAAATCCTTTTCCTGTCTTGTTTCTTCACATGCCACAGTTTTTAGTTGACACTTGACTATTGCAGTGTTATCATGAGAGATGTTGTTTGCTCATTAAGGGCTATTTTGCCTGAACTCAGGCAGACTGATTTCCCCTGTACTGCACAGCAGCTCTGACCAGATCTTCCCTTTTCAAGCTTTTCACTCATTGGCTTCATATCTGGGGTTGGGGGTGGGAGCAAGTTTGTGGAAGGAACTTCTTCCTGCACCTATTGCAAAGTACTTGGGCAAAGATTATAGTCAGATTTTTAAATTTACCCTTTCTGTGTCCTTTTTTGTGGGGTTAGTGGGGGATATACCCCCTTTGGTTCCAGCCTATTTGATAGTGGTCTTTGTTCTTTTGACATCCTAACCATAAAGGTTTCAGTTTTCTGCTGCGTGTGTTGTATATGATTAAGGAATACACCGAGTTAAGAAACAACAAATCTTAGATCTTCTGTCATGCAAGTTTTGATGGTAGATTCTACCTAGTGAAGATTCTTCTGTAGTGTGTATTTTATCACCAGGTTATTGGGGTTCTCCAGGGCTTCTGTCCCTTGCATGTATAATTTGGCAATCAGTCAATGATCTGAGCAAAGTTTTTGCTCAAATATTGGGTCTTTACCTCCACTTTTGGTATATCTGTTTTAAGCTCTATTTGTACTTGGTAGTGTTGAGGTTTCCTTTTCCATGTTGAGCTGGATGGCTTCCTGGTTCTCTTCACCTTATTTACAGTAAGATAGAAGACATTGAGCAGAAACTTGGAAATGAACTCAGGGTCTATTCCTTTCCTTTTCTTTTTTTATTTTTAAATATTTATTTATTTATTATGTATACAGCATTTCTTCCATGTATGTCTGCAGGCCAGAAGAGGGCACCAGACCCCACTACAGATGGTTGTGAGCCACCATATGGTTGCTGGGAATTGAACTCAGGACCTTTGGAAGAACAGTCAGTGCTCTTAACCTCTGAGCCATCTCTCCAGCCCCTATTCCTTTTTTTTTCACTGTGATTTGCTTTTGAGATTTTCTAGTGTTTTAAATAGGCTTTAATTTTTTTAAAAAATTTATGTATATGGATGTTTCGCCTGCATATCTGTCTATATATCACTTGAGTGCCTAGTGTCACAGAGGTCAGAAACGGACATTGATCCTCTGGAACTGGAGTTACAGATGCTTGTGATCCATTGGTGACATAATGGTGCTGGAAATCTAACCAGTGCTCTTAACCACTGAGCCATTTCTCCAGCCCGTTTTAAACAGCCTTTTAAAAATAATCTATTCAAGTTTAAGTTGTTTTCTGTAGAGAAGTTTACTTGGCTACATTTAGACAAAATTTCTTTTTGTTCCTAAGATTTTCATTTGTTTAAATTTGTGTGTGTGTGTGTCATGACTATATGTGTAGTATTCAAGTCCCTCAAAATCCTACAGTTCTTGATCTTTCTAAAAATGACTGTTCAGTCCCTTGTCAGTTAATTTATGAATTTTTATTACACTCCTTAAGGATATTTAAAATGGGGTAATCAAAAGGAAACTATAAATGTTTTTTAGAACCTTTTCAACTCTTTGTGATTTTTTTACATCATCTTACTTACTTTTCTATTGCTGTGATAAAACACAATGACCAAGGCAACTTATAAAGGGATGCATTTAATTGGGCTTACTATATCAGATGGTTAGAGTCCATGATGGTGAGACAAAGGCCTCATAGTGTCAGGAGTAGCTCAGAACTATATCTTGACTAAAAGAGCTATCTTTAGAAATGATGTAAGTCTTTTTGAAACCTTGAAGCCTGCCCTCGATGACACACCTCCTCCAAGGCCACATCATCCAAACTTTTCCAGACAGTTGCAGACCTAATGAGCAGGCCCAGCCTCTGCAATAGACTATTTCTAAGTTATTTAGAACATGGACTATTTCTGTTGTTTCTGTATTCTCTCAGAACTCTTTGCAGTACTCCAGTAATTGCTTTTGAAGATCCAACAGTAGTATGTTTCAGATTGCCTACTGTGGTGTGGATGGATGTTTGGGACTCAAATGCCAATTTTTGAAGGAACTTTTTAAGCTAAGCAATTTAGGTAGGGGAAATGGAAAGCTTTTAACATTTTTTTTTTAATTTCATTGAAGCAAATATGCCAAGAAGCTTACTAATAGATGATAAGGTTGGTCAGCATTTTATTAAACCAATACAAGTGACAAATCTTTACAGGGTACAAGACCATTGTCTCACAGTAGTGTGTGTGCGCGCTCCCATGCTACCCCATGCATGTGGAAGTCATACCCAGGAGCCGTCTTACTGGCCCTGTCTTTGAATTTTGTGAACAGCTCCTCATTTTCACTCCATTGAATTCAGTTAGAAATTCAGTTGAAAGAATGCTGGAGCCAGTGTCAGAGAACCTGGTTCTAGTCAGATTTACATAATTTTCTAGACAATTTGAGCAAAGTTGTATACATTTGTTTATAAAATAATTAGTTTGATGGTGGTGGTAGTGGTGTATGTTCACACACAATCCCTGTAAGTAAAATCTGATCTGTTGTCAAATGAATGTGTGATTTTTAAGATCAGAACTATTTTATATACTAAATTATTACTGTTTTTTTGGTTGTCTTTTTTTTTTTTCTCTGTAGCTTTGGAGCCTGTCCTGGAACTAGCTGTTGTAGACCATGCTGGACTCGAACTCACAGAGATCCGCCTGCCTCTGCCTCCCGAGTGCTGGGATTAAAGGCGTGTGCCATCACCGCCCGACATTATTACTGTTTTTTAAATCTGACTGCTGATCAACATTGTAAGCTGCAAAATTATCAAAATTCTGAGGTTATTTTCTGTTCTATATATGGGATTATAAGGCCAGCCATCTTGATGATTGGGAAGATTATATATTTAATATACTTTTAAAATACTTAGTTAAGCTATTATGTAAAGCTATTGAGTTTCTTTGTAACTTCGGTAGATTTAGTAGCCATAAACCTTGTATATATGGAGAAAATATTGATAGGATTCATTGATAAAGCACTTTGTAGTAATTGCACTGTAGGGAAACATTAGGATAACTTTATACAAACATTTGTCAGCAAAAATTAACTTTCTATTTAGCATCAATTTGGTTAAGGAAAAAATAACAGTATTATTTGGTCTTAAAATGCCTTGTGCCACTGGGAAATGTAGCTTAGAGGTAGAGCACTAGAATAGCCTCCATGAGGTCCTAAATTTAATCCCTGGTAGAGAAAAAGCAAAAAGATGCCTTTTAAAGCATCTTAATTTTGGCAATTAAGAAATATTCCAAGTGAAAATTTTTGTAAAATAATCATTCTATGGATTGTTTTTGCTTTAGGGGTACTGATTGATTGATGTTCGGAAATATGAAATACTTTGATAATTGTTTAAGTGTACTTATGTAAGTACTATATTAAACTGACACACAAGGGTAGCAAATTGAGCAGATGTATCAAGTGGAAAGTACCTTTAAAAGACTTCCAGCGTTTATTTTAATCTGATTTGTGACATTTTATGGTTAGCATTTGATGATCTATTTAGCACTTTACAATTATATCATAATAATCTCAAGTATATGACATTCTATGGCTGTTTTATTCTGCATGGCATAGATTTAAAGGTCAACACTACTCTTTTATGTAGGTTATGGGTGCTACATGTGTGCTCTCAGAGCAGTAGTGTGAGGAACTTGAAGTGGGATGGCAGGACGGCCTCATCCCTATGACAGTAACTCCAGCGATCCAGAGAATTGGGATCGGAAATTGCATAGTAGACCTCGTAAACTTTATAAACATTCAAGGTAGGTAGAATATATATTTCCCATATCAAAGCGCTATTCAATCTGATTATTAAAACCAATGCTTCATTGATTGTGGCAAACCATGTCAGGATGTGGCCTTGTTTATAAAGCACTGTGCATGTTTGTTTCTCCTGGAAAAGATTTTAGAGAAACGTTTCTTTTAATTTTTTTAGTATTTGTGTTTCTTTGAATACTTTTGCCTCTAGATTGTGTTAACATCTTAGTTGACTACATAATTAGGTATTATAATTTGAACAGTTTGAAATTCTGGCAAGTTAGGTTAGTTCTGATGTACTTGACACTGTAACAGAAAGTTGTTTCTTCTTTAAATATATTATGTGTGCAGATTTCAATCGACAGTTTATATGTTTGTGTCAGTACTCAGGACATCTTTAAGTGTGCAAATGTATTCTATGGGCACACTGGTGGAATGGGAACATTCATCTTTCCAGACAGACTCTGCTGGTTCATTTTGAATTTGATTCATGAAATGAAGTTGATCTCAAAAGTTCATGCTTATGTTTATGTTATTTTTTAACTTTGATTTCACACTATGTGATAAAATGAGAGCTTCATTTAGAATACTTTGTAATCTGATAATATAAGACATTAACTGGCAGTTCATAAATACCACATTGCACGGGTATGTAAGGATGTTTTCATAGAGAATTTGTTTTCTGAATATTATGTAGAGGATATTACTGGAATAAATTAGCTTACTCAAATAAGTGATTAGGTACTTTCTAACTTCTTACCTGACAAGATACATGTATTGCAGACTTTCATGTGTTGTCTTAAGTTGATTTCATTAATTTGCAAGTACATGCTGCACAGTGTAAATATTTTTTGTTTTGTTTTATTCTTTGTGTATATGTCCTTCAAGTAGGACTCACATTTATTTCCTAGATAATTATCTTGTCCTTATTTTGGAGGCTTTAATGATATGAGTTTTATCATTGTATGGGACTGTAGTTGTATGTATCATAGTGCATGTGTCTATTTCAAGTGAATTTTGTGTTATGCTTTTTAATTCTTGATATGTTTCTGCTGGTGTGCAATAGTGCATTATTTAATCAAGATGTGAGAAGGGTACAAATGTCATTGTTTGTTTTTAGAAAGGGTCATGCATTCAGAGGTAAAATTTTGTAGTAGTGATGTTTTCATTTCAGTAACCTCTCTATTATATCCTGAATGGCTGTGTTTTAAACTTTTTGTGGTGCTGAGGATTGAGCATAGAGCTTTGTGCATGCTAACAAAGTACTTTGCTACAAAGAATTTTGTTAGCAACTTTTTGATGCTGTTTTGGGGTAAGCAGTAATAGTATATAGGGTTGTTTGAATGTAAGATATTAAAGTGAAAAAATAATAAGGCAAGACAGTGTATTGGCAGCACCTAGGAGGCAGAAGCAGGCAGAGCTCTGTAACTTCAAGACCATTCAAGGCTACAAACTGAGACTCATTTTGAGGGGCAGGGGGAGAAAGTGGAAGAAGAAGAAATTGGTTTAAATTTCTTTTAAGCTAGGTGTGGTAGTACAGCTTAAGCTCTAGTATTTGGTAGGTGAAGTTGGGAGGATCAGAAGTTCAAGGTCAACCGGGCTACTTGAAACCCTGTCTCAAGTCAGCAAAATGTTAGTGGGGACTAGGGAGAAGACCAAAGTTCAATCTCAGCACCTACATTTGGCAGCTTAGAACTACCTTCAGTTCTAGTTCCAGGGGATCCCTGTGCCTTGAGGCCTATAGGGCACCTGCATGTGCATAACATAAACTTAGACAGACATACATGCATACACATAAATAATTATTTTAATATTATGGGAAACCTTTTGAGTGGATTTATACTAAGACTGATTTATATTAAGCTCAAATAAAAACAGCTTACTTTTAGAAATTGCTCATCCTGTATTTTAACAATTTCACTTAAAACACTCTAAGAGAAAAAAAAGGGGCTGTTTAACAACAACAAAAGAGAAAAACCTGCCTTCAGTTCAGGAGGGCACTCAAAGGGTGCCAGGGTGCTTGTGGGCACTGCTGTGGAGTACTTAGATCCATATATAGGCTAATTAGAAAATTGTAGGACACATAAATCATCGCACTGACTTGTAAAATGAAGTTCAGAGAAAGGGTCATTGTCAGCTTGAGTTAGAGGAAAATAAGATGAGCTAGTCCTGAGGCGCTTACAGTATTAGAGTAAGGATGGGTATATCTGTCAGGACCTTCAGGAGATTACCTTACCCAGATCTGAGGGCACAGCTTTGGATAGTATCACTGTTTCCGTTAGGTAGCTGAAAAAAATGAGGTTAATAGTCTTGCCCAAGCATGTGATCACAAAGCTCTAATTTATAGACGTTATTCTCATCCATTTTCTTTTTAAATTTTAAATAATGTATTGTTACAGATAGATGAGGTATGATGAACTCATTTCCTATCCCCCAGACTGGTTACTAATTCATGTCTGATATGTTCAGACTCTGTATTTCCTCCTGTTCACCACCACTCCCTACCCCCTTTTCATTCTCAAGTATTTTGACATTTGAGTAAATCCCCCCCCCCCTTTTTAAGAGGTTTTGTTGTTGGTGGTAGTAGTGGTGGTGGTAGTTTTGGTACTTAAATCCAGAGGAAAGAGGTACCTCATGCATCATAGTTGCTTAAGAATATTAGGGTCAGAGTCCTCTAATTTGTTTGACTTTCCCCTCAGGTTCACAAGATGAATGTGTAGCATTAACCATTATCTTTACCTTCTAGATAAAGGGGAATGAGAATATTTGGGGGAATTTCTAATAAGTATCTGCTTATAAATGATATCACTATCTCTAGATCAGGGAGACGGAGAATAAGGAAATACAGTTTTTAATTTAGGTCTGTTGTTGCCTTAAGCAAGACTGGCAATTTATAAATACTAAAATGGATTTTGTAAATAGTAAATAATTTTCTTCATTTAATTTTAGTAGATAAATTATTTTTTTATTTTAGTAGATAAGTTATTTTTTTAAATGTGCTATTTTATGTGTATTTTTAAATAACCTTATGTTTTTAGTATTTTTACTTTAATGCCCCCCCACCTTCTTTACTCTCAATGATCAAATAAGTGTGGATTTATAAAAGTAATAGTAGTTACCTTCTATGTGTACTGACTTTGGTTAATAATTAAGGGCTTGGTATAGGAGTCATGATTTCTAGGTAATACAATTTTTTTATTTTTGAGATTATCAGATTATCATTTAATTAAAACATTTCTCCTTTTCCTTTCCTGCCTTCAAGCCCTCCCACAAATCTCTCCCCAATTTCCTTCAAGTCCATGCCCCTTATTTTCACCAGTTTTTATTGCATGCATATGTATATATATAAATAATTCTAATTCCCTCTGTTTTTTGAATGCAGGTTTTCTATGATGAACCTAGAATTTGTGTACAAATAAATTAGGTTAAAACCAGTGAGCTTTGCTTCTGTGTTACATACATATATGCTATATGTAGCTAGTATAGGTAATGTGTATGTAGAGGAACTTTCTAGCTTGCTGAAGTCGATAACAGTGATTTCAGTTGAAGCATACTTGGCCTGAAATGTGATGACTTTTCTTTAAATTACAAATTAGAGGGCTTTTTTTTTTTTACTTTTTTTAAAAAAAGAAAACTAACACCTCTTTTGTAAAATGTTAAAATGTCTGACTAAAAAAACACAGTAAAGGCTCTTGAATTTGATAGAATATGACTATGTAAAAACTGCTCTCTGCAGTCTGCTCAGGTTTCTAAAGATAAATGCATATATCCAATATCAGACTTTGCAAGGTTTCATTTCCACACAGAAGCACACATGCTTTTTTTTTTTTGGAGACTACATGTAAAACATGCTTTTCCGTTCCCCTTTAGAATAGTTAGAATAGGAAAGTTTAGTTCTCAACAGAATAGTTGTGGGTGGATTCTTAGGCTGCAGGTATTTTCCTTGTGGCTTTAAAGAGCTCGCTGTCTACAACAGATACACTGATACTGGAAGGATGGAGTTATCTGCATCCTAGTTCTAAAACCTGGCAAGCCATCAGAGCTAGAATTAGCTTTACAGATGGCATTTGGCAATAGATCTACATATCTCTAAGCCCTCCGCTCCTGCGTTTTCTTCCACCTGCCTATCAATTACAATAGCCAATCACTGTTCAGGAATGGAGAAGTGGGATGATCACTGCTCACACGATGCTGTTTGGTTAGAAACGTCAGTGCTGCACAACCCACGGCTGAGTCAGTGTCTGTGAGAAAATGAGCTGAATTAATATTTAGAGGGGGTTGATTCTCTGAACATTTAAAGCTTAAATAGCTGCAGCAGCAGGATTACACAGTAGAGGGGAGAAAGCTAAAGGAAGTCTGTGGACAGGTGAGGTAGGAGGAGACTGGAAGATTTTCTGATTGTTCAGAAGAATCTTGAGGATGATGGAAATACCAGATGAACTAAAGTTTCCTAGTAATGCCCAAGGATGCTGACCTGGCTTTCAATGCTGCATTGTTTGAAAAAGCAGAGTCCCTTTACACTCTGATTTTAAATTTTTTCTCTTGTTTTTGTGTGTCTACCCTGGCATGTACTAAAGGAAGGTGTGTATTCATTTTTTACATGCTATCTCTGGATTATAACTATATACAAGAATGAATATAAGAGAGGTAGAGAGAGAAATTTTAGCCTTTGTTTCATAATAGTCATTTACATTTCTAAATGTAAAAGACCATTCTTTTAATTTGAGTTTAATGGCACATTTAAAATAAATGGAGTATGTTATTGTTTTCATAGGTTTGGTGCTTTGTTATTTCGTGTAACCTGAGAATGCATTATATTTAGTATTATATTTTATGAATGCAAAACTTAACTAAGGAAACAAATTTTGAAGCATTTTGATACATTGGAAATAAAATTCAAGATAAAAAATTAAATAATTACCTGAAAATGGAGTTAAGGAGATTTTTTTCTTTGAAATGAATTAGAGATGAATGGAATTGTTTATATGTAGTAATTTTTTTACAAGACTGAATTTGTTTGAATGGGGAAGCCCTGTGGCTGGACGACTGTCTAGTCTACAGGATGCAAGCAGAAGATCTAAATGCTGCTACTGAGAAAGAATTGCCAGGCATGATCTTTGTGTTACTGTAATTTAATGTTAAACCTGATAAAAAAAAATTGTAAACCAGGATAATTGCTCTTGGTGTGATATTTTAAATCTTTACAGGTGACAATGCTTACTTGTTAGGAAATTTTAGCACAATTTAATTTCCTCTGTCTTTATTACCAGTTATTTTGTAGGGATTTTTGGTATATTTGGTGTATTAAAATTACTTTATTCTAATGTAAGTAATTATAACATCTTTGCCTTATTTCAGTATCCATTATTATTCCCCTGCCTAGTCTCAAAAAATATGATCATTCAGTTATATCTGTCTATATATGTGTGTGCATGTATATATTACTATATATTATATATTTTTATTGATTATATGTGATATATATGCATATATAATAAATTTTATATTGGAGGTCTTAGGCCTAGAAATGATTTTTATAAGCTTGTTACCATAATAAAATTATAAAAGGAGAACTTCAGGCTGAATCTTCTTACCTTACACTTTGTGGAATATTTTTCTCTGGTTCTGCTTGTTCTTTTCTGGTAATAATTCTTGTCCTATTATGAAAGTGATACATATTGATTACATCAATTTGATAAGCACTGAAAAGCATATAGAAGAAATGTTACTTTTCTAGTAAAAGAAAATAACATTAGACATTGCATCTTTAACCAAATATGAATATATATCATACATGTATATTTTAAATGACTTCCAGATACTATTAAATGTTCTGTTATATAAGATATATTCTAAAAATTATGACCATCTGTCATGGTCACCTATAGCATAGTTGTGTTACACAGTGCCATTTAATTAATTGTAGTTCTTCTGAAATTTGACCAGAGACATTATTAACATGGTTTCATTTTATATTTTTCAAAAAGGAGGACTGTTTTAAGGAGTTAAGTAAAAATGTAATTTTTATTTTATTTTTTCTAACAATAAAAAGATCCTTGATATGATTTCACCTTGAGCTCATTAAAGATATGCACAGTGTTTTAAATGAAACAGATAGTTGTATTTTTTTAAAAGTCCATTTAAAATCAGGAAGATTGGGGTTCAAATGAGATGAGACATTAGAAAATGGGAACACTGTCCAGAAAGGTCTGTGTGTGACATTTCATGAAAGAAGGTAGGTTCAGGGCGGTGCAGTACTAGTGTGTGACAGTGAAGGTTTAGAAGCTCTCAGAGAGGAAGAACCCTAGAAACACTAGTAACAAACACGAGAACAAGCTTGTTAGTGACACAGAAGCCGGAGAATGGTGCAGATGACCCAAGGAGGGAGCTGCAGTCAATCAACATCTTCTACTTATTAGTAATTCTTGTGATCTTTGAAGATTTATAAGAGCATAAGAACTGCTGAAAGATTCTGTGTCTGCTTTTGAAGCAGCCACAACATTTTGGAACAGAAACGAGAAGGATAATATAGGACTAACTAACTAAAAGGCCAGATGAGAATGAAATGCAGTTGCAGTTAGCATTCCATGTGCCCTTGGAATATGTTTGAACCTTTTTTTTTTTTAATGTAAGGTAGGCAAGGGGACTAAATGTAAGGAATTCCAAGGATATCAAAGATATTTGTAAGGTCTGTTAGTCACTACTGTGTGGTTTGAGTGTTGTGCATGAGAAGATGCTGAGGGTGGCTGTTAATACATGACACAAAACAATGTAGGATGGCTGCTTCCGTCCCTGTTCTCTCCCCACCTTTCTCAGTTATTGGTGGCGCATGCCTTTAATCCCAGCACTCGGGAGGCAGAGGCAGGCGGATCTCTGTGAGTTCGAGGCCAGCCTGGTCTGCAGAGTAGTTCCAGGATGGGCTCCAAAGCCACAGAGAAACCCTGTCTCAAAAAACAAAAACAAACAAACAAAAAAAAGGATAAGAAGTACTTTCAGATACTTGAAAAATTTTAGTTTGATAAAGAAATTAAGCCGGGCGTGTTTTTGCATGCCTTTAATTCCAGCTCTCGGGAGACAGAGGCAGGCGGATCTCTGTGAATTTGAGACCAGGCTGGTCTACCCAAGCTTCCTGGACAGTTAGGGCTACATAGAGAAACCCTGTCTCAAACAAACAAACAAACAAACAAACAAAACAAAACAACAGGAAAGAAATTAAGTTTGGTTTGAGTCAGGCTTTCTTGAGGCTAGCAGCATGAACTCCTGAAATTGTTTGCATATCTCAGACCTTGAACTTAATTAATTATGGTTTCAGACAACTAGTAGATAAAGTAATTAGATTATTAGATGTATACTGAAATTTCAGCTAGACTTCACAAACATTATTAAGATATACCAAGGTATGAGTTTGTTAGTTTATTCATTTGTTTGTTTTTGTCAGCATGACACAGGCTATTGTTGTCCGGGAAAAGGAACCTCAGTTGAGGAATTGCCTCTGTTATAGCTGGTAGGCAAGTCTGTGAGGACATCTTTTGATTAGTGATTGATGTGGAAGGACCCAGTTCACTGTAACATGGGTTGCATAGGGAAGGCAAACTGAACAAGCCACAGGGAGCCAGACAGCAAGCAGCATTTCATCCTGGCTTCTGTTTTGGTTCCTGTCTTCCAATATTTTTCTGGCCTTAAGTTACTGCCCCAACTTCCTTAGTGATGAACTGTGATCAAAATATATAGGCCAAATAAATTATTCTCTCTATGCTTTGATCATGTTGTTTTTTTATCACATCACATTTCTTAGTTAGAAATCTAACAAAGACAGACATATTTAAAATTAAGTAAGATAACTCCTCAGAGTATAATTACTGTTGTGTACTTGTGCCAGGTCTCTCTGCTAGATATGGTTACCGTCTATAAATGAATACCAGTCACACTGCAGATACTGTTTTTCGTCTTAACAGTTTTCTGACATGAATGCTACTATGTCAGGGGCTTCTGAAGTTTTGTTGTGTTAGTTCTATTCCCTTCTTCTTTCTTAGGAACCTGCATATTGCATGAAAACTGACTTCTTTGTTTGATTTTCTTTTCACTTTTTTTTTCTCTTTTGAGGGTATTACAGATATTTTCTTTCTCTGCTGTAATCTTTTAGAAATTGTTATTTTTTTGTGGTGGTTTGAATGAGAATTGCCCCCATACGCTCATATTTAAACGTGTGTTCTACAGTTGATGGGACTGTTAGGGAAAGACTAGGAAGTGTGGCCTCATTGGAGGTGTGTCACTGGATGGGCCTTGAGATTTCAAAAGCCCACGCCATCCTCTCTTTCTTTCTGCCTGGATCAGTTGTAAGCTATTAGCTACTGCTTCAGCACCATGAATGTATGCTGGCTGACATGTTCTCCCACCATGACGGTCACAGACTCTAACCCTTTTAAAACCTGAGCTCCAATTAAATGCTTTCTATCGTAAGCTGCCTTGTTCATGGTGTTTGGCACGACAGTAGAAAACTTACCAAGACAATTCTGAATTGTAAGAGTTCATTATTATTCTTTAATATATGATTTCCCCACCACCACGATGAGGATACAGAACTGTGACATCATCACTGAAAAATTTACCAACTCTACCTTTGTCAAGCCATGAGTTGTTTCTACATCATTATCGTTTTATTTTATTTATTTTTTAAATATTTATTTATTTATTTATTATGTATGCAATGTTCTGTCTGTGTGTATGCCTGCAGGCCAGAAGAGGGCACCAGACCTCATTACAGGTGGTTGTGAGCCACCATGTGGTTGCTGGGGATTGAACTCGGGACATCTGGAAGAGCAGGCAGTGCTCTTAACCACTGAGCCATCTCTCCAGCCCCCATCATTATCATTTTAAAGCCATTTACTAAGTACAGTCAGATAAACTTTTGGTTCTTTGTTTCTTCATACAACATAATGCACTTGAGATTCATTCACAAAGTTAGGCTTATTAGTAGTTTATTATACCTTTTTATTTAAGAGTGATAGCCCATAGTGTGGCTGTACCCTGGCATATTATCTCTTCAGGAAACGTCATGGTTAGTGTCATAAATCTCAAAGCAGTGTTTAGAGCTGGATTTTTTTATTTTTTGGTGTTTTTGACACAAGGTTTCTCTGTAGCTTTGGAGCCTATCCTGGAACTAGCTCTTGTACGGGCTGGCCTCAAACTCACAGAGGTCTGCCTGCCTCCGCCTCCCCAGTGCTGGTTTAAAGGCATGTGCCACCACCACCCGGCTAGAGTTAGATTTTTAAAACATTATGCATGACTTTTATATGACAGTTCTATTGTAGGAATTTATGGTTTTATTATACAAAACTGAGCCATTTGTAATTAAGTAATAAGTATTGCATAAAGAAATAAGCAGCATTGTAAGGTAAAGTTGTAAAATTTTAAATGCAGGTAGATATTTTGGTTGACTTTATTTAAAGTTGGTTTATTTACATAACAAGAGGTAGTAGAAGTTAATGGTCCCTTATTGATAAAACATTGTGATGTGGAAGAGTTCGTGATTGAGGAATCCGATGTAGGTGTTTGTAATAGCTTTATTGGATAGTGTTGGTCTGTGAGCTCTATAGTTAATGGTCAGTTGGTCTTGTAGCTATTTTTAATCTGTTGTTGGTTTCTGAGACCATAAACTATACAGCTGTGTGTAAGAGTCTGTGTCGGCTGGTGGGGAAAACTTTCGTGTGAGCCAGCGAGAAAGCTATGGAAGGAAAAGACTATTACGAAAAGAAAAACTGAATTGAAATTCGTTATGTATAATGAGCGTGGCTCAGCACTGGTTTCCTGGTATGGTAGTCTCAAGCATGTTGTGTGGCCAAAAAGCCGATGTTGGTGTACAGTTTGATAAAGTTAGATATTTTATACACCGAAAAGCCTCAACCACCATGAGTGTAATGTTGTATTTTTACAAAAGTTTCCCGAGTCCCCTTTTCTCAGTTGCTGCCCTTTATGTTCGTGCATCCTCCAAGCTGTCTTCTAACTCTACCCATTGTCTGTATTTCCTAGAATTTTATGTATTTTATTGTGTCTGCCTCTTTGAGTTGACATAGTTGTTTTGAGAATCACTCCTTCTATGAGTTGTATAACTTGTGAGTTTAATGAGTCTTATCATCTGTAGGAATATACCACAAAAGTTTGCCTACCTGCTCACAGACATTCAGTAGTTTCCAATTTTGAGTGGTTATATATAAAACTTAGAAAAATATTTGTATATGCAAGTTAAATTTTTTATTGATATTTATTGAGCTCTACATTTTTCTCTGCTCCCCTCCTTGCCTCTCCCATCCCTCTTCAACCCTCCCCCAAGGTCCCCATGCTCCCAATTTACTCAGGAGATCTTGTCTTTTTCTACTTCCCATGTAGATTAGATCTATGTGAGTCTCTCTTAGTGTCCTCATTGTTGTCTATGTTCTCTGGGATTGTGGTTTGTAGGCTGGCTTTCTTTGCTTTATCTTTAAAAACTACCTATGAGTGAGTACATGTGATAATTGTCTTTCTGTGTCTGGGTTACTTCATTCAAAATGATGTTTTCTATCTCCATCCATTTTCCTGCAAAATTCAAGATATCGTTATTTTTTTTCTGCTGTGTATACTCCATTGTGTAAATGTGCCACATTTTCCTTATCTATTCTTAGGTCGAGGGGCATTTAGGTTGTTTCCAGGTTCTGGCTATGACAAACAAAGCTGCTATGAACATGGTTGAGCACATGTCCTTGTGGCACGATTGAGCATCCTTTGGATATATACCCAAAAGTGGTATTACTGGGTCTTGAGGAAGGTTGTTTCCTAATTTTCTGAGAAATCGCCACAATGACATCCAAAGGGGTTGTACCAGCTTGCATTCCCACCAGCAATGCAGAAGTGTTCCCTTTACCCCACAACCTCACAACCTCTCCAGCATAAGTTGTCATCAGTGTTTTTGATCTTGGCCATTCTTACAGGTGTAAGATGGAATCTCAGAGTTGTTTTGATTTGCATTTCTCTGATGACTAAGGATGTTGAACATTTCCTTAAGTGTCTTTCAGCCATTTTAGATTCCTCTGTTGAGAGTTCTCTGTTTAGGTCTGTACTCCATTTTTTTTTTTTTTAATGGATTATGGTGAACAATTTCTTGAGTTTTGTTTTTTTTTTTTTTTTTTTTTTTTTTTTTTATATTTTGGAGATCAGACCTCTGTCTGATGTGGGATTAGTGAAGAAGCTCTTTTCCCATTCTGTAGGCTGTTGTTTTGTCTTGTTGACCATGTCCTTTGCTTTAAAGAAGCTTTTCAGTTTCAGGAGTTCCCATTTATTGTTTCTCTCAGTGTCTGTGCTGCTGGGGTTATATTTAGGAAGTGGTCTCCTGTGCCAATGCGTTCAAGCGTATTTTCCACTTTCTCTTCTATAAGGTTCAGTGTGGCCAGCTTTATGTTGAGGTATTTGATCCATTTGGACTTAAGTTTTGTGCATGGTGATAGATATGGGTCTATTTTCATTCTTCTACATGTTGATATCCAGTTATGCCAGAACCACTTGTTAAATATGTTTTCTTTTTTCCATTTGATATTTTTTGTTTCTTTGTCAAAAATCAGGTGTTCGAAGATGTGTGGATTGATATCCGGGTCTTCTATTCGGTTCCATTGGTCCTCCTGTCTGTTCTTATGTCAACACCAGGCTGTTTTCAGCATTGTAGTTCTGTAGTAGAGTTTGAAGTCAGGGATTGTGATGCCTCCAGAAGTTCTTTTATTGTACAGGATTGTTTTGACTATATGAAGTTGAGTACCATTCTTTCGAGGTCTTTGAAGAATTTTGCTGTAATTTGGATGGGCATTACGTTGAATCTGTTAGTGAAGTATAATTTTATATACTTCATTTTATCTATATTTGTATTTTTTCTGTTATTTTGGAAGTTTAATATATGTATAAGTCCTTTAGAACCCAGAATTATTTTCTCTTATCAGTGCCTTTTTGTTGTTCTTTAATGGTGATTTTTGAAGAGCAAAATTTTTTATTTTAATGGTCAATTATCACTTTATTCTTATAAAGATATTGCTTTTTATTTCTAAAGTTTTATGTTTATGTATGTGATCCATTTTGAGTTAACTCTTGTGTATAATGTGAGCTACTGACCAGACCAGAATCCTGTTGCTCTTTCCAGTTCTAGAAGTCAAATGTCCATTGCTTATCTTTTCCAGTACCATTTGATAAAATATACTTTCTTCCTTTATTACTTTTGAATGCTGTTGAAATTGTCTATATAAATGTATGTAGGTTCTTTTCTGGTCGATTATTTTGCTTGTCTGTCATGATGCCTATACTACATTGTATTCATAAGTGTGATTTTATTTATTTATTTATTTATTTATTTGTTTGTTTGTTTGTTTTTTTAATTATTTATTTATTTATTATGTATACAGTATTCTCAGTATTCTATCTGCGTGTATGCCTACAGGCCAGAAGAGGGCACCAGATCTCATTACAGATGGTTGTGAGCCACCATGCGGTTGCTGGGAATTGAATTCAGAACCTTTGGAAGAGCAGGCAAAGCTCTTAATCACTGAGCCATCTCTCCAGCCCCCCACTGTGATTTTTACAAATAAGTCTTGGAGTCAAGTTGTCAATCTTATAACTCTCCTTTTTTTATTAGTGATTTAAATCATTCTAGTCACTTTGCATTCCCTGTGTGCACTCAGGATCAAGTCCAGAACCTTACGCATGTCAAACAGGCATGCCATTGAACTCTACCCCCTTTTTCCTCCTTACAGATTTCAAAATAGTTTGTCTCTTTTCAAATAACTACTTGGCTTAATGGGACTGGAGCAATGATTCAGTTAAGAACACTGGCTGCTCTTCCACAGGACCTGAGTTCAGTTCCCAGCACCCACATGGCCGCTCACAACCGTCTGTAACTCCAGTTCCAAGGGATCCAGTCTCCTCTGGCCTCCAGGGGCACCAGGCATGCATATGGTATATAGACATACATGCAGGCAAAATACCCATACACATAAAATTAAAAAACAAAACACTGTATGGTATTTTAATTGGAATTGTTTGTATCCCTGGGGTCAGCATACAAAGAAGTAACAGTATTAAGTCTTCTGATTCATGAAAGTATGTCATGTTTTGAATGTTTGAATGAATAAATTGCTTTCTAAAATTTTCAATTTTAGAATGCTTTTTTTTGTATATAGGAATAGACTTGATTTTAAAATAGAGATCTAGTATTTTGCACCTGTGCTCAGCTCATTTGGTTGAGATAGCATTTGAGTAAGATCTACTCTAGATGATCATGTGGTCTTGAGGATAAAGATGGATTACCACTTTACCATTCTGAATGCTTTCTACATGAGATAATCAGTTTCTAAAGAGACCGTGTCTTTTTGGCTCTCAGTTTCAGAGGTTCAGTGCACACTCCCTGGCCCTGTTGTGCTGCGTCTGTGGCAGCATTGCATGTTTCCATAGTGCACGGTGAGAGAGAGACTCCTTACACATGATGCCAGAGCACTAAAAAAGAGAAGGAAGGACCAGGCTTCCAAACTCTCTTTCAAGGGCATATCCCCAGTATGCCCTCAATACTTTCTTAAATTAGCAAACCCCCAGCAGACATCTATAGTACACAGGCCTGTGACCAAAGCATTCAAGATGTGGACCCCTGGGAGACACTGAGATCCAGACTGCAGCATTTTAGCAACACACTGAGTATAAGAAGCCCTTGACTTTGTTTCCCTCTTCCTAGGCAGAGTATTTTGAATATACTTGAATATTCTATAGATACTCTCTATCTGCTTGATGAAGTGCTAAGGTTTTGGTTTGGTTTGATTTGTATTTTATATTTAAATCAAGAGTAGATTTGCATTTTGCCAAATTTTTTTTCTTTATATATTGAGATACATGTTATTTTCCTCAATAATTAATAAGGCTATTAACCATTTCTGGGTTTTTAGATAAATTGCATTAAATTGGTGGAATTATTATATCTTCATGTATTGCTATAACTATCAAAAACACTTAGAATATTTGTCTGTTTATAGTTAGTTTTCTTGAGATTCTTTTTGGTTTTATTGGAATAATGCTGACCTCATAGAATGAGTTGGGAAATTCTGTCTTTTCAGTTTTATGCGAGAGTTGCATAGGGTTGGTATTATTTCTGTTTGAAATGTTCATCTGGAACTGGAGGGTTTTTTTGAAGGAATGTTTTAAATTATAAATCCAATTTCTCTAATCTATATGGAGCCATTCAGCAAATCTGCATTCTTGAGTGAACTGTGGTAGGCTTGTAATTTTTCGGAATGACTGTTATTACTGTTACCATCATTATCATCATTATTATTATTATTATTATTATTACTAGCTGTTGTTTGAATTTCAGTCGACTTTGAACACAACATTGCTGACTGTAGCCATTTGTGCCTGCTTTCTCAGTCTTTTTCCTACGTGACTAGGAGCCTCTAAGCTTTGCTTCCTTTGGTTTTCCTGCTTGTTCCTCTGTTTTCTGACTTTACTGTTTTCGCTCTGCTCTTAGTTTTTTCTACTTTTCTTTGGATTCAATTTTTCTATTTCTTGAGTTATAAACTAAGGTCATTTTCTTAGACTGTTCTTTCTGCTACAAGAGTCAGTGTTAAGTTTGGCCCCTACTACTATGGTATCGTACGATAGCACAGATTTTTGACACGATGGATGATTTTTAGTTTCTTTGTGTTTGGAATTTTAAAATTTCTCTTTTCACTCCTTTTTAAATAAAGATGTTTATTTAATTTCTGAATCTTTATTTTCTTATTTTCAGTTTTAATTTAATTCTGTTGTAGTCAGGAAATACTTTGTATGATTAAGTTTATTGAGATCTGATTTATTGCCTAGAATATGGTTTGTTATTATAAATGTTTGTATGCACATAAAAAGTATGATTTTCCTGCTATTATTCTATAACGTGTTCTATAAGATAGGTCAAATCAGTTGATAGTGTTATTAAAATTGCTTCCTCTTGTATTTCAGTAGACTTGAGAGTACAGGTTAGATGTGAACTTATACATGAGTCTCTGAGTTTAATTCTTATGACCATAATACCTAAGTAATCAAGTAAGTAAATATAAAAATAATATAACGGTGTTATAATCGCTAGTAATTGTGAGGCTGTCTATTCTCATTTCACCAGTTTTTGATTTATATAATTCGAGGCAGAAAAACATTTGAGTTATGTGTTCTTAATGAATTTATCCCCTTTTCTTATGAAAGAACTTAGTCTTTGAGCTCTGCATTGCTATTACAATGACCACCATTGTCTGTCATTGTACTGATGATAGCCTCGTGTGTTTCTTCATCCTTTTATATTTAATCTCTCTGTACCTTCATATTTAATGTGTTTTTCTTGTAGGTGGGATAGTTAGGTTTGGTTTTTGTATCCCGTCAAATAATCTCTTATGGTGTAGATTGTTTGCTTTTAAGTGGCCTAGATAATTCGTATATGAGTCTGTTATCTTGCTATTATTTTCCATTTATTCCATTTTTCCTCCCATCTTCCTGACTTTTTCTTGTCTTTTGGATCAACTGGCGTGTATATTTGTGTGAATTTTGTGTGTGTTTGCACACACAGGCATGTAGAGGCTCGAGATTAATGTTGGCCATCTTCCTATAACTCTCTGCCTTGTTTTTTGAAATAAGATCTTGGCACTGAACCTGATTGGCCAGAGAGCTTTGAGAACTACCCCTCCTCCCATCCCTGAGGTTGCAGACACATTGCTGTGTTTGCCTTTTACATGGATGCTGGGGATCTAAATTTAGGTCCTCATGCTTACATAGCAAAATACTGTTACCCACTGAGCCATTGTTATAGCCTCAAATAATTGTGTGTGTGTATGTTCATTTTATTTCAGTTTTTAACATTTTAACTAAAACTCTGTCTTGAGTGAATGGTTACTTTAGCTCTTCCAGTACACTATCTTTAATACACCTTCCAGCACTGTGTCACTTCTTATGTACTATAAAGCCTCAAGAGTGTGCTGCTCTCTCCAATCCCAAATTTTGTTTTATTGCACTCATGTAATATTGTTGCAGTTATTGTTTAAGCTAATTTTTTAAGAAGAACAAAACAGTAAGAAAAACAATACTTTTGCCTTGCAGTTAGTTACTCTTTTCAGTTTCCCTCATTCCTTGTATAGATCTATATTATTATCTGGCATTATTTTTTCTTCTACTGGAATTGTTTCCTTTTATCTTTTGGATAGATAGACTCATGATCAATTTTCTTTTTTGTCTTAAATTTGTTTTTGAAAGATAGTTTTGTTCTAGACCACCAAGAACCTATTATTTGGTGTTGTATTTTTCTTTAAAGTATATAAGCAGCTGTTGTAGTTAGGGTTTCTTTTGCTGTGAGTAGACACCGTGACCACAGCAACTCTTACTGAGAAAAGCACTTAATCATGGTGCTTACAGTTTCAGAGGTTTAGTCCATTATCATCATGGCCAGAAGCATGGTGGTATGCAGGCAGACATGGTAATGGAGGAGGAGCTGCAAGTTCTATATCTTGATCCACAGAAACAGGTAGTGAACTGTATTCTGGGCATAGCTTGAGCATATATGAGACCTCAGAGCCCACTCCCACAGTGGCATATTCCCTCCAATAAGGCCTCGCCTACTCCAACAAAACCGTATCTCCTTTGGGGTTCATTTTCCAAACCACCGAAGCAACTTATGATGCGTATCTGTGACTTTGTAATTTTCATCGAATTTGGGAGAAATCCAGATGTTGTTTATTCCACATTTTCTCTTTTCACTTTTCTTCATTTGGGGATTCCATCCAGGAGGTCATATTGAATTTGACCCACACCATACACAAGCTCGGCTTATCTTGCTTCTTACACTCTTCTGTGAAGCTGGTTGAACAGGGTAATAACTGCAGTCCTGCTACTGCTAAAAGCAGGTACTTGGAATGAGCTACTTTCTTTCTCACCTGTCTCAGGTGACACAGTGCACATTCTTTAATGCAGCCCAGAGCAGAGCTGTCACTGTGAGCTTGCTTGTCCTTGTTGTTTATTCTGCATATACTGCTTTGTCTTCAGAATGTTTTGGTGATTTAATATTATTTAATCAAATAGAGGAGAACATAATTTGTCTTCTGTAACACCCGATTTCTGAAGGCTGATTGAAGGTGCATGCTCTTTGACATATAAAGAAATGTGATGGCACCATTTGCATTTACTTAAAATCTAAGGAGTTTAGAAATAAAGGCAGTATTTCAGTAGAACATTTAGCAGTGTCTAATTTTTTAAGCTAAAAATGATGTCTTATAAAAAGACCATTTTAATTAATTAATCTGCTTGGCCCTTATTCAACTGAATATTTAGCCTGTGTTTGCTTAGCCTTAGTTGTGATTGGACAGTCTATGAAATTACTAGATCACATTTAGGAAATTTGCTTTCTTGTAGTACAAAATGATTAAAACTTAGCAGTGAGAATAATAGAGGTTTTGGGGGCTTCACCACCCCCATATGTGATCCTTCTATTAATATAGACTCCTTTTTTTCTTCTTCAGAAGTCAGCCAGGAATTCTAAAATTCCTGTTCCAGTAGTAGAATTTCTTGGTTCTATTTGAAGAAAACGGTTATGTTCTAAGAATATAACTGTTCCCCTTTTTTTCTAGAAGGAACATGAGAATGGAAAGTTTTTTTCTTCTTAAGGCTTGTGAGAAACATGGTTGCAAATGCTAACAGACTGATTTTATATCCCTAGGAGTAACTAAGTCTGCCTTATCTTCTCTGCCTGCAATCTCTGTTATAGCAGGGTGGTGACTGATTTCCTTAGTGAAACAAACCACAAAAAAAAAAAAAAAAAAAAAAAAAAAAACCTAGAGCAGTATAGTTAATAAACTAACAAAAGGTGACCTTGAGTCACTAAAGGGTTTAAATCTGCCTTTGGAATTGTAAGATTACACTTTAACCAGTGTGGTTTTGGTAAAAAGAAAACATTGTAATGTAGAGAGGAACATTAACATGAATCAAGACTCAGCTTACAGTATCACTACCACCTTGGCTAGTGTTGTATGACTAAACAGACTTGGAAGTTTGAACTTTTCTGTCCTCATCTGTTGTAACTAAACAACTAACAACTTGCTTTTAAGAGGTGCACTGTGACCAGTGCTTTGCTACCCTTTCTGTTGGTTTACTCCTAATATCAGCTGTAGAAAGTGGATAGAATCTTAGAACCTATAGGGGCCTGTTTCCAGAATATTATATAACTCAAAATAATATGTAACTATTAAAGGAAAGTTTGGGTCTAACTCTTTTATTACTGTAAAATCAAGAATTCCTTCTACTTCTAAAATATGTTACATTATTTCTTAAACTGTGACTGTCATATAAACATTTTCAGATGCTATATTTCTAAATGGTCTTGAGTCTGTGATTACTACCATTGCCTTTTCTATACCTACATTGTATTTTTATTGTTGATTTTTATTTTTTGTTTTCATTTAATTATTAAAATTTTACATATTTTTAGGAATTAGTGACTAACTCTAATCTAAATTTTTTATTACATTTATCTACTTATTTATGTAGTATTTTTGTGGGGCTCACATGTGGAGGTGAGAGAACAGCTTGCAGGGGGCATGATTCTCTCCTTCCACCATGTAGGTTTCTGAGTTCAAACTCAGTTGTCAGGCTTGGCAGCAAGTGAGTGCCCTTAGTCAGTAAATCGTCTTGTCAGCCCCCTAACTTTAGCAGTGCCTTCTTATTTTGAGATTCTAAAGCATTTGCCCGTCACTCATTTAGTAGTTATAAAATATTTGTGATGTACTATTTTACATTTGGAAGTTGGATAACATGGCTTGTTTACATTTCTCAATGTATTATTAATGTATTATTACTACACAGGTAAGCTCTAGAGAGCTTCATTTTATGGCATTTAAACAGATAAGAACAGATGTTAATACTGGATCTTAGCTAAATTGTCATTTGACACATTATTATGCCTGTAGTGTACATATTTAATGATACTGAGAGTGAATTCTCTTACTAGACTATTTTAGCTAAATGATGATGTTCTCAGTTACTTCTCAGTAAAATTCAGTCTATGTAACATGTAAACATTTTTTAAATCTCTGACTTTCTACAATCAGAAAGTAAAGTACTTTTTAAAAATTAAAATATTAATAAATTTGAAGAAGTTCTAAAAAATGAGTTCATCTTGTTTGCTTGGAGACTTGCTTGGTAAGAACAGTTATTTTGCCCAAACCTGTTTTTTTTTTTTTTTTTTTTTTTTTTTAATTGGTGTTTTAGAATGTGGTGCTCTCCTTCTAAGATTCCCTTACAAAGAAATTTAAATGCCTGAATATTTCATGTTATTAAGCCTACTTTTAGAAGTCAGTTCATGCCATACATAGTAGGTTAGGTAGCAAATGCTTATAATACCAGTACTGGGTGGTAGGAGAGGCTGGATCTCTATAGCAGGATTCTGTCTGTACAAAACAAGTCAGTTAACCTTTTTTGGGTTTTAAATTTTCTTATCTATAAAACTTTAAATTTGATTACAGTTTTTATAAACACATTACGCCAGAATTTGTCAAACTAAGGTTCACATTAATAAATCAGATTTCATAATCAAAAAACATTTGATTTTTGTACTTAAAATGTCAGTCATATGTTAATCATGTTTTCATTAAAAGGGCTTTGTGCTCTCTTTTTTCTTTTGGCTTTTATGTTAATTTTCTTTTCTAACCTATCAGCACTGCCTCACGTGTTGCTAAGGGAGGAGTCGACCACACTAAAATGAGTCTGCATGGTGCTAGTGGGGGCCACGAGCGATCAAGAGACAGACGAAGGTCAAGTGACAGATCACGAGATTCATCTCATGAGCGAGCAGAGTCTCAGCTTACTCCTTGTATTCGAAATGTGACTTCACCAACACGACAGCACCATGTTGGTACGTAAGATCATCTTACCCCAGCAGTTCTCGTCATCTGCCTTTTTACAGTTGGTAGATTTTCAGTTGTGCATAATGCTTGAGCAAGGTTCACTTCTTTGTTATAATTCAGTTATTTATAGTTAGCTGTTTTTTTTATTCTTATTAAAAAGATAGTTTATTAAATCAAACATAAAGGTGACTTTTCAGTTTGGGAGTAATCTTACAAAAGTAACATGAAAAGCCTTTGAAACTGTGATACAAACTTTTAAAAGAAAATTTTAAGTTAATATATATCTCATTAGATAAAAATGTATACACAAAACAGTGGCTTATTATAAAATAGTAGTAAGGTCCCTTTAATCCCAGCATTTGGGAGGCAGAGGCAGGCAGATCTCTCGGAGTTTAAGGCCAGCCTGGTCTACAAGGGAGTTCCAAGACAGGCTCCAGAGCTACAGAGAAACCCTGTCTCAAAACAAAAAACAAAACAAAATAGTAGTAAGGTAAATTATTGCTAGGGTTTGCTGGCTACTCATGCCAACAAATAAAGTAAAAGAATAACCATTGTGGGGTTTTGACTTTATTTTGATTTTTGACAAGGTTCCAAATTTAATAATAAAAATAGAAGAAAGAGAAGTGTGTTTACTTTCTTAATAACTTGGGGTTATTTTCCTTCCTTCTTACTCGTATGAACATTATTATTAGCTCAGGACAACACACTGTATGACTACAAAGTACCATTCTGAAGTAACATGCCTAAGCAGTATAAAATTGTTGATTTTAAAAATTTCCCCCTAGGGAAATTATAAATAACAAACTTTGATTTAGGGCTGGGGCATAGTTTCTGTGATCATTGTTGCTTAGCATACACTTGTTTCTGGGCTCAGTCTCCATCAGCTATGTATGTGGGGGCATATTTAGGCTGGGGATATGTATGTATGTATGTATGTATGTATATGCATATATGTGTATATGTACAATGTATATATGTGTGTATATATATGCACACATACATGCACATACATATATATAGCTTGATGGTAGAGTACTAGTTTAGTATGTGCAAGGCCCTTTTAATCCCCAGCAAGCCCCTCTCCCAACTACTAAATTTGGTAGTTTCTGATAATCTGTTGTAAATCAGAATCATTTAAGTGAGGCTTTTAGAGAAGTTGACAGTATCTAAGTAGATCCTTGAAGACAGGCTAATATCATAAGCCAGATACGATCAGAAGTATTGGTCTCTTCCGTTCAGTGTCTGAGAAAGAACAACAGAATATAATTATTTTATCACCTGGGTAAATTTTGCTTTGGGGATGCTACCAGCCTTGTGGAAACAGGAATTAAAGGAGGAGGGTGTCAGAATAGCTCTGGAGGTATAGCAAAGCTAATTATATAATCAGCATGCTGTACAGAGTGTTCTAAGTAGCCTGAGTCATGAAGGAATTTGCCAAAAACTGATGAGACAGAGTACATTTTTAGGTCACCTTTAAAATTTAGTGATCTAGCCTTTAAATAAAACTTACCATAAAATCTTGGTTTTTATTTCCCTTTTATAGGATATTGAAACATTTAACAATATTTTCTGTCTATGAAAATTGACAGTAATTATAAGTCTAAAAAAAGTTTGTATCATCGCTTCATTCTGCAAAAGTGTGGCTGGGGAAAAAATGTATCAGCTGAGGAGAGTGGTACAGACCTGTAACTGTAGAACTAGGGGAGGAGCAAGGTCATCCTCAGCCACACGGTGAATTTGACGCTAGCCTGGTCTATATGAGATCCTGTCTAAAACAAGCAGAAAGAAAGTAGTATACCATTAGTTGCTAAACTCACTTTATTTGGTAATCATTAAAGGTTTTCGTTGTTTGTTTGTTTGTTTACTTCTTATTCCACCTGCTGAATTTTTTCTTTTTCAGATCTTTTTATGAGAAAAATTGCTGACTTCAGCATGATATTATCAATAAAGTGTGTTTCTGGAGTTTATACTTCACATTCTGAAAAATGTTAACTGTTTTTAGTAATTATGACTGTTTCTAAATTGTTCTCAGGCTATATATGGGGCATTTGTAATCTTAATACTTTGAAAGATGAGGCAAGAAGATCATGAGTTTGAGACCAGCCTGGGCTATGTAGCAATATAGCAATACTCTGTCTCAACAACAAAAACCAAAAGAAAACAATAACAACAACTCTCAAATTGATATTCTTACTAATCTTTCATTTTTATTCTTTTCTTTTTTTTTTTTTTTTTTTTTGGTTTTCAGAGACAGGGTTTCTCTGTAGCTTTAGAGTTTGTGTTCTTGGAACTAGCTCTTGTAGACCAACCAGGCTGGCCTCGAACTCACAGAGATCTGCCTGCCTCTGCCTCCTGAGTGCTGGGATTAAAGGCATGCGCCACCACCGCCCGGCCATATTTATTCTTATAGATAATTTTAATTCTTGTAAATCTTGTTAGTTTTTCATGTGTATTTATTTGAATTGTAAGAATATTTTAATTTTCACATATTTTTAGTGGGATAATAATAAAAGATTTACCTTAACTGGTGTTTGGCTGGATCAACATCAGTTAGCTAAAATATCTTAAAAAACAATTTTGTAATTAATTTTTATTCTTGGTTTTGTTGAAAATGTATTTGAAATAGAAAAACAGAAATGTAGCAATTTAAGAGAACTTGTCTATATCAGACATTTTAGAAGATACAGTTCTTGAATCTTTTTAAAGAAAATTTGTATGACCTTAACATTTTTGTTTCAGAACGAGAAAAAGATCATAGTTCATCTCGTCCAAGCAGTCCTCGTCCTCAAAGAGCGTCCCCGAATGGCTCCATGAGCAGTGCTGGGAGCAGCAGCAGAAACAGCAGTCAGTCGAGCTCAGATGGTAGCTCTATGACATCCGGGGAGACGGTGTTTGTGTGTGAGAACGCGAAAGAAGGCGCGCGGAGCGTGAGGACGTCTGAGCGAGTGACTCTGATAGTAGACAACACCAGATTTGTCGTGGACCCGGCCATTTTCACTGCGCAGCCAAACACGATGTTGGGCAGGTTTGTTTCATTGCTGTTCATTCTATCACTAATTCTAAAGCACTTTTCATGTGATCCTTTTGTGGTTATTATAGAATTTTTCAGTAAACTTTCTGCTGTGTAGAAGGATAGAGCATCCCTGTTTTATAGATGAAAGAGCTCTATTCTGGAAGTTAAATTATTTGTCCAAGTTAATTCAAATAGAATGTAGGTAGAGCAAAGCTTGAACTTGGTTTTATTCCTAATGATCTTTTGTAGTAGCAGTAGCAAATATATTTGTTATTAAAGTCAGAACACTAAAGGAGCTCCACAAATTGATCTGATAGAGTCTAACCAGATGAATCTTGGTTAGATTAGCATTGATATGTTTCCCAAATAAGTTCCTAAAACCTGTTACAAGATATAGAAAGATACCCATCAGCTTTGTTTAAAGGAAAACAGTTTGATTAGCTGTGAAGTAAATTTCAATTGTCAGTTTGTTGTAGATACTTAAGACAGGGTGGATGTATGTCTGTGAAAATAGATAGGGTATAATTTGAGTAGAGTTACAAGTCTGCAGTGTGGGAACCACCATGTCAGGAGTTTAGACTGTGGAATCGATTTTTCTACATGCCTAAAATAAGGGTCAAATACTTCAGTGTAAGAGCACTATTTTTGTCTATAACTAAAATGGAGGACAAATGAAATAGACATTTACATGAGGCAGAAACTTAAAACATTTACTTTTTTCTGTGATGGCTGTAGGGGTTCTAGAGAGGAGAGATATAGAAGGAAAGAGAGTACAGACTAAACGCTGGTCTTGAGATATTGCATACAGTTTGAGTAACTAAATTTCTCTAAATGACCTTGGACTTGAATGTGCATTTTCACGAATCTGTAGCTTTAGTATCATCAGTAGATGATAGTGAAGCTGTTGGGATAATGTCTTGACATTGTTCTACTTTATTTTTTACATAAAATTGAAACAAAAAAGTAAGTATTTGATCTGCTTAGCTGCTTTAAAAATTTTGGGGGGGTTGTTCACATTAATCTGAAAAGAATAACATTCCTTTTTGTAAAAAGTTCAAGCATTTGAGGAAATTGCATGACATTTGATTCTTGAGAATTTTCAGTCAGTGGAAGTTTCTGTTCAGGCGGTTGACTAAAGCATATCTTTGGGGATGAAAATTAATATTCATAGGAACTGGAAAACACTTGGCATTCTTTTTGGAAATGTTAAAATAAAACATCTTTGTTTTTCATGGATTTCTGTATTAAGACAAAAGAATAAACCATTTAAATTAAACCGCTGGGTAAAATACTTGAAATAATGCTGTTTACTCTAGAAATAGTGGTATCGTTAAATTCAGAGGCTTAACTTTTTAATTAATGATTTAAATTTTTTTCTTTCTCAGTACTGCTTGAAGTGTTTCATTGCAGAATAACATTTTAAAAGCAACTGCTCCTTTTCTCAGTTGCTAGGAAAGATCCAACAATAGTATTTTGGAAAACAAAATTCTAGTTTTTTACTTATGTTAAAATAAAGGCTAAGAGCTTTTTACTCATTTAATTATACTTTTCTGGGTTTTCTTTTCCCCTTTTGCTTTTTTGAGACAGGGTTTCTCTGTATAACCCTAGCTGACCCGGAAAACTCGATGTAGACCAGGCTAGCCTTGAACTTAGAGATTCACCTGTCTGCGTCTCAAGTGCTGGGACTAAAGGCGTATGCCACCATGCCCAGCCAATTAATTGAACTTTTTATTCTGCATCTTCTGTTCTTGGTTTGTTTGTTTTGAGATGGGGTCTCACTGTGTAGCTCTGGCTGATCTGGAACTCACTGTATAGACCAGGGTTGGCCTTTAAATTCAGAGAGATCCGAGTGCTCGGGTTAAAGGCATGTGCCAGCTTGCCCGGCTCATTCTTTGTTCTTACCGTGGCACTTAATTGCTTATTTTTAAATTCTAGGATGCAAGTCTAAGAATTTTGAGTAGAACTCCTTACATTTGGAATTTGAGAAATAGCCCAAACTTTCATGTATCATCTTATTTTCTTCCGGTTTAACTTGCTGTATGTTCTGTTAATATCCACAACTTTATGATGAGCGGTATTTTCATCATAAATCCCCCAGAATAGAAATCATCCTTTCTCAGCCTGTCGGTGGTGGCACACGCCTTTAATCCCAGGACTCAGGAGGCAGAGGCTGGCAGATCTCTGAGTTCAAGGCCAGCCTGGTCTACAAGAGCTAGAGCTAGCTAGTTCCAGGACAGGCTCCAAAGATACAGAGAAAGCCTGTCTCAAAAAACTGGAAAAAAAAAAAAAAAGAGAGAGAGAGAGAGAGAAAGAAATCATCTTTTTCTAGAATGATTGTTTTTCTTATTTTTATTACTATCTGGCGGGGGTGGGGGATGGGGACAGTGGTCAGGTTCTTGCTGTAGAGTTTCAGGGTGGCCTAGAATTCCGTGTGTAGTGACAGTGCTCCTGCCTCAGCCTTCTAATGAGGTTGCAAGTGTGAGAGCTGCTGTACCTACATAAGAGGATAGTATTTTGTGTGTATGCTGGAGATAGAACCCAAGTCCTTATGCATGTAAGGCAGGTGCCCTACCACTGGGCGACATCTTTAGCTGTTGATTTTATTATTGTTAAAAGTAATCTATACTACTATTCCTATAAGAGACCTTTTATGCTCTTTTTATAACATTTGCCAAAGTAAATTTCTTATTATTAAGACAATTATAGAACATATATATGTTTAAATAATATTTTATTTTTGTATATGTGAAACTGATTTTCCCTTTTTAAGTATCCTACTAATGTGCATCTTAATTACTTAATATTATAGGATGTTTGGGTCCGGCCGAGAACATAATTTCACACGTCCCAATGAAAAGGGAGAGTATGAGGTGGCAGAAGGAATTGGTTCTACTGTGTTTCGAGCTATTTTGGTGAGTGTGTATTTCCTGTATGTGTTAATGACTTGGGCATAAGATCCATCCTCAGTAAGTATTTAGATCTCTTCTTGTTTTCCTTTACATGTACTTTAATTCATATTTGTGTTAGTACATAAGGATAAAATAATGTAGGCAAGTGAATTTATGGCCTTGGGAAGATATGAGTCTGAGCCCTTTGTGCAGTCCTTTTCAGGTGTCAAGTTATAGTGTTTCTGAAGTTGTATTATTTCTCTTAATTCTCTTACTTTAGTAAGTCAGTTATGATTTCTTGAACCATAATTTATTGCCCCAAACTAGCACTATGGAAATTTACAAACATCTAAACATCATCTTACTGATTTTTTCTCTGTTCTTGTTACAGTTGCTCGTTTTTGTTGTTTTTCTGCTCCTTCCTTCCTTCCTTCCTTCCTTCCTTCCTTCCTTCCTTCCTTCCTTCCTTTCTTTCTTTCTTTCTTTCGTTTTTGTCTTTTGTTTGTTTTTTTAAGACAGGGTTTCTCTGTATAGCCTTGGCTGTCCTGGAACTCGCTCTGTAGACCAGGATGGCCTTGAACTCGAGATCCCGCCTGCCTCTGCCTCCTAGAGTGCTGGGATTAAAGGCAAGTGCCACCATCATCTGGCCTGTTTTTCTTTTTTTGAAGTCTTTTTGTTTAAGGGATTTTTATACAAATATTACAGAGGCCATATTTCCCACCTAACTTTATTCCATAATTTAAAATATTAAGGCACTACTACTATCTTTGAAAATGCTACCAACCTAGCCTTGATAATGAGCTTGGACTAACTTGTGCTCTGATACAGTTTTCCTAATGTTTTTCCCTCCAGGATTACTATAAGACAGGAATCATCCGCTGTCCTGATGGCATATCTATTCCTGAGCTGAGAGAAGCATGTGATTACCTTTGTATCTCTTTTGAATACAGTACAATAAAATGTAGAGATCTCAGTAAGTATGAAGTTTGTGTTTAACAGTGTCGTGAAGCCTGCATGTATTGCTTAAGTAGGCTTCAAATGTTTGTTTAGTTCAATTATAACACGTCCTGGTATTATAAAAAGTATTTATTGAACTCTACAGAGATCTAGATAGCTCTTTTATTTTCTAGTATTTTTTCAACTGTAATAATTTTTTAATGAACTCAGATTTTCTCTTTGACTGTTTCCTCTATCATTTGTTATTAATATTTCCTAACTTAGTAACCTTGACTTTTCCGAAAGTGTGACTTTACAGAGATGTCAGATATATCATCTAAAAATTTGTCTTTTTAAATTTTTTTTTATCTCTGTGTAAGATAGTATCTTGAGCATTATGGGAGATTAAAATAATTCTAACAAGGTATACTTGGCATTAGAAACCAAAGATTGCATTCCTACAGCACATACACACATAGTTGGAATTTTTAGTTCTCCTGTCCTTCAGACATAGTTTGCTGATAATCACTGTGCGCGCATGTGTGTGTGTATGTGTGAGAGTGTGTGGTGGGTGTGTTTGTGTTAGTCTCAAACTCAATATGTCAATATGTATGTGAGGATGGCCTTAAACTCCTGGTTCTCCTGGCTTCATCCATCAAGTGATGACATTACCCATATCTGCAATCATTCCTTATTCATTATTATCACTATTAAAGACCTATTAAAATTTGTTATGGAATTCAAAATAGGAATCTTTATGTAAAATAGGTGTAGTAAGGCTTTCTAGACTTATAACTTACAATTTTATTTGTAGATTACTATATATTACCAAAATTTTACATATTTTCAAAGACCTTATTAAGAAAAAATTTTAAAAGATTAAAAATGGTCCTACAAAAAATGTAAAAGAATACTGAAGATATATACTTGAATCAAAAATATTTTTTCTTAGCTGGGCGGTGGTGGCACATCCTTTTAATCCCAGCATTTGGGAGGCAGAGACAGGGGGATCTCTATGAGTTCCAGGCCAGTCTAGTCTACAAAAGCTAGTTCCAAGACAGGCTCCAAAGCTACAGAGAAAACCCTGTCTCCAAAACCAAAAAAAAAAAAAAAAAAGTCTTTGCTGAATATTTAGACTCCTTAATTGGAAACTGGTACTTGGCAGAGTTGTTAGGAATTAAATGAGGATGCATTTAAGAAAAGAAAAAAAAATAGCAAAAAATAGAAAGTACAGAAATGCAATCCCAGCACCAAAAAGAGAAGGCAGGAGAATCGGAAGTCAAGAGTCATCTCCAGTTTTGTAGTGGATTTGAGGCCACCTTGGACTACCCGAGACACCCTGTCTCCAAAGGAAATAAATGTGAAGAAACTGTTAAGAGATCATATTGGGGCTGGAAAGATGGCTCAGCAATTAAGAGCACTTGTTACTCTTGCGGAGAACCCAGGTTCAGATCCCACATGTACACGGTAGCTCACAAATCTGTAATTCCAGTCCCAGGGGAACCAGCACCACCTTCTGGTCTCTGTGGGCACCAGGCATGCACACAGTGCACATATACATGCAGGCAAACACTCATAAACATAAAATACAATAAAATAATTTGAAACAGGAAAGTTACTGGTTTTGTACATTTGTATTTATGTTTAGCTTCCTCACAGCCCCGTATGTACACACCATTTGTACTTTTTTTAAAGTGTGAATCACTTACAGGAGCTGCGTCTCTGTTACAGGTTTATTCAGTAAGGTAATGCAAACAACCTTTAAAAAAATCTATATTTATTATGTATACAGTGTTCTTTCTGCATGTATGCACCTGATCTTATTCCAGATGGTTGTGAGCCACCATGTGGTTGCTGGGAATTGAACTCAGGACCTCTGGAGGAGCAGCCAGCAACTAGTGCTCCTCACCTCTGAGCCATCTATCCAGCCCCCATCATTTGTACTCTTCGTATATTCTTTTTTTGTAATATTGAGCTGACTAGAAGATTATGAACAATGCTAATTTAATGGTAACTCTTTCATTAGTTTCACTACTAAATTATTTGAGCACCTCTCTTAATGCTCTCTCTGACTCTTAAGACATCCTTCTTTGCTTTTCTGTCATTCTCCCACTTGCTCCTCCTGGTCTTCCATCTGTCATCTATCACATTTTACTGTTGCCCATTTTTGTCTCTGACTTTGTATATGAACTCTTTTTTGGTACAGTATGATGGCTGAAGAATTATCAGCATATCAGTCTATAAAATTCTAAAGTAGATGCTGACTTACTCTGCTGTTCTGTTTATTCTTTGCTTCTGCATTTATCAGGCATCAATAAAAAAGTCAAGATATTTGTGGGGGTTTCATTTCAGGTGCCCTTATGCATGAGTTATCAAATGATGGTGCTCGTAGACAATTTGAATTTTATCTGGAAGAAATGATCCTCCCTCTCATGGTAGCGAGCGCCCAGAGTGGGGAACGAGAGTGCCATATAGTGGTGCTTACAGATGATGATGTGGTTGATTGGGACGAGGAGTATCCACCACAGATGGGAGAGGAGTATTCACAAAGTAAGTATTTTGGCGTGCTTCTCTTTCCTGATTCATCATATAGATTACCTCTATCTTTTAATAGTAATCAAAGGACAGGTAAAGAGTTTATCAGACTTTTCTCATATATCAGGAACCAGCTAACTAGCTCTTGGCTAAATTCAGCCCATTGCCTGTTTTATCAATAAAGTTTTTGTATTGCCTATGGCTGCTTTGGTGCTATCATGGCAGAATTGTATAGCTGCAACAAAGATTGCATGGCTCACAAAGCCCAAGTATTCACTGTTTGGGCCTGTGGAGAAAAAGTGTGCCCATTCCTGCCTGTCATGCACAGAAACTGATTCGCATTTTGTTGACTGGAGGTAACTTTAGTTTCCAAGATTTCTTTCTATAATCATTTGTGTTCCTGATAGTAGCCCTTCCAAAAGCTTTCTTGAACAAACCGTAGGTCTCCAGTTGTTGCTGACCAGACTAGCCCATCTTGAACAGCATTGGGTTTTTTTTTTTTACTTCCAGACTTTGTGGTTAGAATTTTTTTGTTTGCTTTTGTTAGAGAAAATCTTTTATGTTGTTTTTTATGAACCCAATATCAGCATTTTTAAACAGTGTCCTGGGTGAGCTAACAGCTTGTTTTATGTCCTAGTCTGTTAACCTTGGAAGGTTAGACTGCACTGAGTTTAAGTAAAAGCTATAGGAATATAGAAAGTATGAAAACTCTAATTTCTCAGTTTTCCATTTTATGAACCTTTTTTTGAAAACTAAGCAGACTCTAAACGATGACTTTGCCAACTTAGGTTTTCAGAGACTTTTCTTCAGACCGCTGCTGTAGCACTTTGCAGGTAGATTTTCTCTTACATGATGGACTTATGAATGTTGTGATTCTCTTTAGAGTACTTTTAACTCCTTACGAGTCTCATACAGTATATTTTGATCATATCCACACCTAGTGTTAACAGTGAGTCTTTTGTAAAGATAAAGTAGATGTCTTTGTTGCTGTTTTCTCAGACTTTTCTGACAATGTCTTTTCTCAGTTAAATAGAATAAAAAGTTGAACAAAGCAGGAAAAACAAAAAGGTTCCAAAACTCAGAATGAGCATGATAAATTATTTTCTGTTAAAATTTAGCTTTCAGTAGGTTCAATTCTAAGTGTAGAGACAATTAAAGGACAGAAGTGACATTGTAGTGGCTTTGTAGAATTAGAGCCAGAACAGCTTTTCCTGTTTCACTGTTGATATTTCTTATTCATTCATTCATTTGTTTGGTTGGTTTGGTTTTTTAAGACAGGGTTTCTCTGTGTAACAGGCCTGCTAGTTCTGGAACTCATTTGTAGACCAGGCTGGCCTCTAACTCAGAGATCTACCTGCCTCTGCCTCCTGAGTTCTGGGATTAAAGGTGTGCGCCACCACCGCCCAGCACATTTTATTTTATTTTATTTTTTGTTCTTGTTTTTGTTTTCTTGTTTTTTTTTTATCTTGAGTATCATAGCTTAAAGAGAACAAAACTTTCTTTTACTTAGCTTGTCTAAATATGAGTCATTTTGTCTCAAGCTGTTAAATCCTAAAGAAGGTGCATTTGAGGAGCATACAGTTAGCTTTTTCAGCCAGACGGATTTTCTAAGTGTGACTCTATCCTTTCTGAATGGTCAAAAAAGAAAAGAAAAGAAAAATCTTAAAATACCATTAGTCTCAAAGCTTTAGTAATCAGTACAGATGGATGCCATGGGTAAAATTTGTATACATATTTTCCTTTATTGGCTCTTAAACCAGCATGTTTGGTTTGTGAGTGTGTTTTTCTTTTTTTGACAAAACCTGCAGTTCACCTTTTAAGGGCGATAACTCCACCTGAGAGAGAGGAGGCGAGGAAGGCCCATCAGTCTAACTCCCTGAAGTTCCCAGCACATTTGGAAGACTCAACATGTTGTCAGTGGACTGTCTGCCCTTTGCAAAGCCAGTTTGCTCTAAACAGACTAACCTAGGCAGAACGTGCTCGAATCTGCCATTTAACCTCAGTATTAAATGGGGCTCTTTGCCTGGATGGAAAACAGTTTGTGGGGAGGGGCTTTGCCTTTGGGGAAGTTATTAATAGTTGCTCAATTCGTGAAATGTAAGCTGTGTAGTGGTACTCTTTGACAAGGCAGTTTCCCCGCCTCCAGACTAGGCCATGTAGGTGTCTTAGTAAAGTTTTTTACTTTGCCTGCTTGATAATAGTGTGTGATCAGTATCTTTTGGTTGTCTTACTGAAAATTGGGACAGATCCCAATTCCAATAAGTGGATGTGTGTCTTGGAGAAAGAGATCCTTCCTATGGATTGGTTTACCTGATTGGTTATCAAAGCTTTTCTTGTTTCCACTTAAGTAGACATCTGCTTCTACATTAACTGTACTGAATATTGTCCTGTCATGTTGGCTAGTCTTCCTTTGGCATTAGTGCATCCATTATTTGGGCTTTTAGGGATGTCAGGTCCCTTTGATGATCCAAGTAAATTGAAGTTAATTTCTTAAGTACTTTGATGCTAATGTGAAATATTTTTGTCTTTTTTATTCCAGTTATTTATAGCACAAAATTATATAGATTTTTCAAGTACATTGAAAACAGAGATGTGGCCAAATCAGTTTTGAAGGAGAGGGGTCTTAAGAAGATTAGATTGGGAATAGAAGGTAAGATGTTACCAGTGTTTTCGATTCATTTCTTTTTTTTTAATTGCTTTTCAAAATCTATGAAGTTTCAGTAATTTGGGAGGAACGCTCTCACCAACGTTTACTGAATGATGATGGGGTAAACATGTCAATGACAGAGACAGGCTTTCTTCTGAGAGGATGTATGTATTTCATAAGATTTCCCAGTGATACAGAATCAAAGAATTTGATTCTTCCATGACATGCTCTGATTCATTATTAGCAAAGCCCACATAAATAATTAGCTCATTGTGTGTACATTCTCATAAAGTTTACAAGCTGTGTACTGGTGATCTCTGAGGCCTAGCATGTTTTAAAAGTACCTTTTGAGAATGCATGTAGAAGCAGCGCTCAGCTCACTGTATTCTGCAATTCAAGGTACATACAGTTGCACAACTTATTTCATTGCTTAAATGTATGCATCTTCAGACAGCCTTTTTTGATTTAAATGATTCCCCCATATGCCTTGACAGATGTATCTTTCATTTTAAAATACCCTTCTTATACCAAATATCCTGCTGGTTGTAGTGGCATACACCTTGAATCCCAGCAACGAGAAGAAGAAGCAACCAGATCTCTGTGAGACCAGCATGGTATACATAGTGAGTTTCAGGACAGTCACATCTACATATGATACCCTGTCTAAAAACAAAACAAAAAACATCCAGATATCCTTCTTGAATAATTTTAGTGGGTTATGTAAGGAGTAAAGACTGTGGAGCCAGATTACTTATGAAGTAGTTTTTGTGTATTGGCTACAGCACTTAAACCAGCTTTTTTTTTTTTTTTTAATCTGGAATGGGGAGCATTAATAAGTACTTTAAATGGCTATTGTAAGGATGAGCTAACATAAGAAAAGCACTTAAAACAGCACCAATATAGTAAGCTCTCAGTCTGATTTGTGGTGATAATGGTGTTTTAGCAACTCTTATTAAGAAAAACGCATCATTGAGGGTGGCTTACTTACAGTTTCAGAGGTTCAGTCCATTATCATCATGGTGGGGAGCATGGCAGCACGCAGGCAGAAATAGACCTGGAGTTGAGAGTCCTACATCTTGCAGGCAACAGGAAGTCAACTGGGACACTGGGCTGTATCCTGAATATAGGAAAGCTCAAAGCCCACCACAACAATGGCTCACTTCCTCCAACAAGGTTATAGCCTCTCCAACAACACCATACCTCCTAATAGTGCCACTCCCTGTGAGATCATGGGGACCAATTACATTCAAACTGCCACAGATAGTGAAGATAACTGTGTTAACTAAGGACCTGGTTGAGGTGCTGAAGGATCACAGGAATAGGTTGCTCAAGCATGTGAAAAGAATGTCTAAAACAAGACTTGTGTGAAGGACAGTAGAATTGAGATACATGACTTTCCACCAGTGCTTAAGGTTATAAATTCTTGATTGAATGAGTAATCTCATTAGCGAATGAAAAAATGTCATTCTGTAATTCTTTGATTCTTAATATCTAATGTTTTATGAAATAGAGTTTTTCCCTATCTAGTCCACTTGATTACACAACACTACTTCTGCATAACTGGTTAAGTAAGTTAAAGTTTCCCCGAGAAGACAGAACAAAGCAGGGGCCTGAACTAGGACTTTGTGATGTCAGAAAACCAGGAACTTCTGAATAGCTGTGTTAAGTAGGTTTTTTTCTTAAAGAGCCAGTATTTAACAATATTTGTCCAGACACATTACAAGCTTACATAAATTAATCTTGACTTTGGCTAGACAGTAATTAGGCTCGTCTACATTTATTTCAATAACAGCTTCTAGATTTTGAAGCATATTTTTCTTACAAATGATTTGTAAACCCTCAACTTTCCCATCAAGTCTGTAAGATTTTCTTCTTGGAAAAGTAAGAAAGAAGCTGGGCATGGTAGCACACACCTTCAGTCCCAGCACATCGGAGAATCGGGAGTTCAAGGCTTCCTTGCCTATAAGCAAGTTTGAGGCCAACCTGAGTTACATGATACCCTGTCTAAACTTTCCCAAACAAAGAAAAGAGACTGGAGAAATGGATCAGTGGTTAAGAGACTGCTCTTCCCAACGTCCTGAGTTCAATTCCTAACAACTACATGTTGGCTCACAACCATCTGTAGTGGGATCTGATGCCCTCTTCTGACATAAAGGCAAACACGCAGATAGAGCACTAATATACATTAAATAAATAAACCCTTAAATGCTGGGTAGTGGTGGCACAAGCCTTAAATCCCAGCACTTAGGAGGCAGAGGCAGGCAGTTCTCTGAGTTACAAAACGAGTTCAGAACAGCCAGGGCTACAAAGAGAAACCCTGTCTCGAAAAACATAAAAACAAAACAAAACCAAAAAAATAGCCTCGGTCCTAGATAGGAGTGTTAACCATTGTGTTATCCCGTCCCGTACACCTACTCCAGTGTTCCTAATTTCAAGGCTTTCAAAAGAAATCTGATTTTAGAGTTAATGTATTAATTTCTTTGGGAGCTAGATTGAGTTGGTGTCTTAAGAGATGTGGAAGAATCAAGGAGAATGTGATTATATGAGAAGGGATAATGGGTATTAGGGCAGAAGACTGTTAGTTCCATGATCCCACAGTCACTTATGAAACTGAGCATAATCAAAAACAAACAAAACCAACAACAGCAAGAACCTCAAAACTGTCTGGTATAAAAATGGAAAAATGGGAGAATATAATTTGTATAATGGCACAACACCGTTGCATCAAAACATGCATCTTTGGGAGCTGCTTCCTATATCCTTAATAGTGTATCTGTCAACCTCAAGGGATGCCTTCTAAAGTCAGTGTAGGATCACAGGAGTTTGCCACTCCATCTAACAGTTACATCATCCATGCCTTCCTCCATCTTTAGGTGCTGTGTCTGAATTTGGTAGAAAACTCTTATCTGTCATAGTACTTAACTAAGCTTTTAACAAAGCCTACAGTTTAAAAGGAAACCTTTTAAAGAAGTAGTATTGAAATAGTTTCCGTGGATTACAAGAAGCTTAAGACTAAGAAACTATTTAATTACACAAGCTTGTAAATTAATCTGCCCTTTGTATCCTGAGCAGGAATGGCAGGACAGTAAGGATTGCAGTTTTCACAGAGTGTAGAATTTGTTTTTGGTACAGTTTTATCATACTAAGCTTAATAAAATGGCCTTGGCTTCTTCTTGTTGAATAAAGAATATTATTTAGGATTGAGAATGTAGCTTAGCGGTAGGGTCTTTCCTAGCATGTGCACCACAAGGCCCTGGCTTTAATCCTCAATACTGCATCATCATCGTATATTTAAAGTTCTCCACCATGGAATCAAATCAGTTTTCTAGTACCTTCAATTCCAAATCTCAGAATCTGCTAATATATCTTGTATGCTTATGTTATTCTCTCTGCCTGTATTTCCCTCACTTTTTGGTTATTATTAAGATCAAGCACAAGGGGCCACGCGATTGTGGTACACGCCTTTAATCGGGAGGCAGAGGCAGGCAGATCTCTTTGAGTTCCAGGCCAGACTGGTTTACAAGAGCTAGTTCCAGGAGAACCAAGGTTGTTACACAGAGAAACCCTTCCTCAAAAAACAAAATAAACAAAGAACAAGGAAAGTCACTGGAATGTCATTGTGTACATCATTATGGTTTAAGTAAAATGCTGCAGGTCCCCAAGTGGCGGCAGCGGGCCCCAGGCAGGGAGCCCCCAAGTGGCCTGCGGGCCATGAAGGCCAGCGGGTCCTAGGAGCCGCATGGTGGGTGAGAGACCTCCGTGGGGACAGCCAGTCCCACTAGGAGCCACAGCCCCAGCAGGTAAG